>NC_057934.1:4313418-4403418 GCF_018555375.3 Anguilla rostrata | reverse complement strand
TCCGGGTCGTGGGTTATTCGCTGATGTACGGCCAGGTCATGGCGTCGAAGCGCTCGTCCGCGTCGATGCCGCTGGGGGAGAATCGGCCGTGGGACCGCAGGCTGCTGAAGATGGGGCAGTAGCCGTCCTCCGCCCCGCTCTGCCGGAAGCCCCCCCCCAGGGCCCCCCCGTTGGCCAGGGAGCACGGCGCGAGGGTGCTGTACGTCAGCGGGCCCTCGAGGGGCGCGCCCATCGGCCCGTTGCGCGGCTGGGGGGCCCCCAGGGGCTCCTGCTTGAGCTGAAACGACGCCTGCGGCGGCGGCAGGGGGGGCGGGGGCCTGCCGAACCCGCCGCGCAGGCCGTCCTCGCCCCCCGCCCCGGTATCCATGGACGCGGTCATCCCGGACGAGCCCCTGTTGAGCGCGTCCTGCGCGGCGGCTGCGGCGGCGGCGCTGGTGAGGCCGTAGCCGGGCCAGGAGCCCTGGATGCCGCACCCTGGGGCCGCCGCCGGGTCCTTCCTGTGGAGGGGGGGCTGCTGGCGCTGGTGCTGCGGCTGGGCCTGGCCCCCGGAGCCGTGCAGGTCCTGGTCCTGGGCCAGGCACTGCAGGTCGTTCTCCGTGAGCAGGGGCAGGCTGCTCTCCGGCAAGCCGGCGAACACCGGGGGGGGCTGCAGCTGCGCGCCGCCGAGGCCGTTGCCGTTGGCGACCGACGGGGGGCCCATCCTGGCATGTTCCGCGGGAAAGGGGTGGGGCACCACGTGGTTGATTGACACCGTGGCTTGGACCGAGGCCTGTGATGTCATCGCGGGGGTCGGAGGGCAGCCGCGGTACATGGAGGAGGAGGAGCTATGTGGAGTGGGCGGGGCCTTCTGCGTGATGGTGGGTGTGGCCTTCATGTTCATGGTTTTTGGTTCTGAAATTAAAAAAAAAAAAAGAAAATTAAATGAAGAAATATAGAGGAACCTATGACATGTTCCCTCGAACTTATCTTGATCTTAGTATATGTAGCATTTTGACTGAGCAAGCATCACATTTTCGAGTCCTACCTTGCTTGAACGTTTGGTTCGTCCACGACGCCAGGCTGGGTCTGTTCACAAAGCTTGCACCTGCGGGAAAAAAAACAGCACGAGTCACTCCTTTGCCATAAATCAGGTAAGAAACAGCCTCACATCCTCTCAGTCCCCTGTCTTTAGCTTGTGTTTTCATCTAAGCTGCTGCTGCTGCTGCTCCTTCTCACCGTTGAAAGTGGAGAAAGATTTCATGATGTCCTCCAGTCTCCGCTTCTTTTCCTGACAGCCGTGTGGATCTGTGGGTGAAAAACGCACGGAGAATCCATGAGGTGACCGAACGGATGACTTGTGGGCGGCAGTGCAGTGTAATGGGTAAGGACCTGGTCTTGTAACCTAAAGGACACTGCTGTTGTTTGCATTGCTTCAGTATGTATCCAGCTGTATATATGGATGCTGTGTAAAAGTCCTGTGAGTCTCTTCTAGATAAGAGCGTCTGCTAAGAGCCTGTAATTAATTTTGCTCTGAACTGCTCTTAATTTTGCTTTGCAAATCATATTGCTATGAAGATTGGCGGGAATGGGCGCTCGTTTAAAACATTTTTTTCAGTGACCAACAGAAAGCTTAACGGTGGTTAAGGTGCACTCCTTTCCCGTCTTGAAGGAAGTTACATTACATTACATTACATTACAGGCGTTTGGCAGACGCTTTTATCCAGAGCGACGTACAACAAAGTGTATAACCATGACCAGGAACAATTATGACGAAACCCCTAGAGAGAAGAAGTGGCGTTTCCTGGTCGGAGGTGGTGACAGCTAGGCGCTGTTGCCGCGGCGGCCGTCGGCGCGTCTCACCTGTGTTGTCGGGCAGGTAGCGGAACTCCACGGGCTCGCTGACCTGCTGGTCGGAGGGGCGGCGCAGCTGCATCCCCACGGTTACCGGCCCGGCGACGGAGGCGTCCGCGTAGGGGGGGGTTTTGAAGACGACGGCCACCTGCCGGTGGACGTCCGCCTGGGAGAAGCAGCCCTTGGCCTCCCAGGCGCCTCCCTGTGTGAAGAACCGCACCTCGATGTCGTCTGGAACGAACGAACGGATGGATGAATGGGTGAGTGTGCGTGGAATGCAGGCTGGAGTCTTAAAGGGGGGATGCTGGGAATGAATGGGTGAATGAATGGATGACTGTGTGGAATACAGGCTGGAGTCCTAAAGGGGGGAAGCTGGGGTTGTGAGCATGAATGAATGAATGGGTAACTGTGTGTGGAATAAAGGCTGGGGCCTCAATGGGGGGAAGCTGGGAATGAATGAGTGAGTGAATGAATGAGTGTGTAATAAAGGCTAGAGGCTTAATGGGGAGGAGCTGGGAATGTGATGAATGAATGAATGTGTAAGATAAAAAGAGATGACTTAATCCAGTGTGCTTTTCTTCTTATTAATGAACTGTTTAAAAATTATACCTCTAAAACGGGTAACAGGTTTTAAGTTTTTAAAGTCAAATGACGTTACCACTGAAATAACACAGTTGTGTATGTAAACCCCAATATGATGACCCTAAGAAATGATCAGGTGTGTGAGCCATGGACTCACCCTTCTGGACTTTATCGCACAGGAGGAAGATCTCATCTCCTCCTCTGACGCTGCCGCTGTTCCTGTTGACCCGGCAGATCCGCAGCTCAGCTGTCGTGGGTGCGCCTGCCGAAATGTAGTGCAGAGGTCAGGACATCCCCCTACGCTCGACAAGTTGTCACTTACTCACTTTCAATTAAAAAAAAACAACAAAAAAAAAAAAAACTGATCATGATTTTCAGGGGTGAGACACGACAAGCGGAAGCAGGCCTGAGCAGCAGTGCATTCTGGGGCCGCCCCCGGAGTCTGATAACGATCGGTAAGACATCGCCTCTGTCTGTAGCAATGGGGGCGGTGTTTCGTGATGTGCTGCCCTGAAAAGAATTTTGAAAACAACAAAGTTTTTTTTTTTTTTTTTTCTTTCCCCTCTCTTACAGAAGAGGAAGTGCCCACCTTGTCTTAGGCCAGCGATCGTTGAAAAGACTGACAATGAAACGCGTGTAACTTCCTCTTTTTCAGCTCAGTGAGGGACGCAGGGCTGGCACAGTATCCAGTCATTAAAGAGAGAAGATAGTGGAGCGTGTGGCAGGGCTCTCCAGAAATGTAATCGTCACTATTTATCACTCTATCTTTCGTTCTTTTCTGGACCTCACTTCCTTTCTGGGGACTCTCTCTCTCTCTCTCTCTCTCTCACACACTCACACACTCTCTCTGCCAGCACATCCCCAACCCTGCACATCCTCTAACCCCCATACAGCCAGTGCCCACACACTAACAAGTGGTGCGCACACACACACTCATTCACACACATACACACTCATACACACACACACACTCATCCATGCACGCACACACACACACACACTCCGCCAGGCTGCGGTTGTCTCTCAGCCCCTGATGTGTGTTTTTTTTGTCCTGCGTTACAGGGAGTGGATGAATGGCGGTAGCGGATTTCGTGGAACCCGTCTCACGCCAGACCCAAATGTGTCACTGAGGTACACGCACGTCCCAACAGCAGTCGGACACGTCGTTGGGGGGTCTCAACCACCTGACAAGGTTCGGAGCAGAGTTCAGTTTTGATTCAGTCAATGCGGTGAGTGCACTGAAATTCAGTTTTTCACTGTAAAAATGCCAAGCCCGTAATAATCAGGATTCTTTTTTTTTTTTTTTTTAAATCAACAAATCAACTGAATTTCTGTTTAATTTGGTGATGTGAGAAATGAGAACTGAGCCGCCCCCCCCCCCAGACCGCACTGTAAACAGCAGACCCTCAGGGTCATGTGTTGTGTTGAGGGAGCAGAAGCTCGCTAAGGTCATGTGTTGTGTTGAGGGAGAGGAAGCTTGTGAGGATTGTGTTGTGTTGAGGGAGCAGAAGCTGGCTGAGGATCATGTGTTGTGTTGAGGGAGAGGAAGCTTGTGAGGATTGTGTTGTGTTGAGGGAGAGGAAGCTTGCTGAGGGTCATGTGTTGTGTTGAGGGAGAGGAAGCTTGTGAGGATTGTGTTGTGTTGAGGGAGCAGAAGCTGGCTGAGGATCATGTGTTGTGTTGAGGAGAGGAACGTTGTGAGGTGTGTTGTGTTGAGGGAGGAGCTTGCTGAGGGTCATGTGTTGTGTTGAGGGAGAGGAAGCTTGTGAGGATTGTGTTGTGTTGAGGGAGCAGAAGCTGGCTGAGGATCATGTGTTGTGTTGAGGGAGCAGAAGCTGGCTGAGGGTCACGTGTTGTGTTGAGGGAGCGGACGTTCCCTGAGAGTCACTCACGGTTGTCGTAGATGGGGTTGGAGACGATTGGGGTCAGGGCGCGGGTGTAGTGGCCCGTCTCGTCCTGCAGGAAGACCTGGAAGCAGAGGCGCACCACGTTCGGGTCGTAGTCGTCTGTCTGCAGCAGCTGCTCGTGTGGAACTGCAAACCACACAACCCAACCCGGACGCATCAGTATGCTGCCTAATACGGCCAATAACCCAACGCATCGGTACGCTGCCTAATACGGCCAATAACCCAACGCATCGGTACACTGTCAAATACAGCCAATAACCCAACGCATCGGTACACTGTCAAATACAGCCAATAACCCAATGCATCGGTACACTGTCAAATACAGCCAATAACCCAACGCATCAGTACGCTGCCTAATACAGCCAATAACCCAACGCATCGGTACACTGTCAAATACAGCCAATAACCCAACGCATCAGTACGCTGCCTAATACAGCCAATAACCCAACGCATCGGTACACTGTCAAATACAACCAATGACCCAATGCATCGGTACACTGTCAAATACAGCCAATAACCCAACGCATCAGTACACTGTCCAATAACCCAACGCATCGGTACACTGTCAAATACAGCCAATGACCCAATGCATCAGTACGCTGTCCAATAACCCAACGCATCAGTACGCTGTCCAATACAGCCAATGACCCAACGGATAAATGCACTGTCAAATACAGCCAATAACCCTACACATCAGTATGCTGTCAAATACAGCCAATAACCCAACACACCAGCACACTGTCAAATACAACCAATAACCCAACACATCAGTACACTGTCAAATGGAACCAATAACCCAACGTATCGGTACACTGTCAAATACAGGTTAGCAGGACCAACGACATGCTTTCCACTCTCTCTGTTCCTTTCGAAGTGGGGAAAATCACTTCCAAACATTTATCTGGCTTGGGACTGTCCTTTTTTTTTGTTGATGGTCGGAACTGTTCAATGGGGCACAGAAGTGTGGCATTAAATCTTGCCGACACGTTCAACGGATCAAAAGTCACAAGCTTTGAGTAGCACACACACTGAACTTCTCTAGTGGTGTGGAGGACATGCAACGCTCACACGTCCCCTCGAGACTTGGGTTTCAAATGTCACATGTGGTACCAGCAGCTCCACCTGACACACACGCTCGCGTACGCACACGTGTATTTGTGTGATCTCACATCCGCCCACACACGCTTTCACATTGTTTCAGGAGTTCCTCATTTTTACACTTCTGCACAAAGGCCCCCCCGCCCACGGCCCCGTGCGTGGGCCCCACGGCTCCCGCCCCCACACCTGTGATGTCACTGGCAGAGAGCACTCAGCAGGGGCAGATAAAAAAAAATAATTGAGACGTTGTGCTGGAGGCCCCAAAAAAACAAAAAAAAAAACTAAACGACAACAAACCAAAAAAAAAACAACACACCACTGCAACCCTTCGCTTCCTCGCCGCACAGAGAGAAAAGGGCTCTCACGTTTCCCAGCAGCCCTCAAACAGAGACGAGAGGCCAACCGAAGGGAGAGAGACAGCGAGAGAGAGAGAGAGAGAGCGGGGGGAGGAGGATGACATTTTCAGAGAAGAAAAGGAGAGAAATAAGAGGGTGGCTTATCGAGATACTCGGGAGACAAAGAGAGTGTGAACCCAGGAGTGGGTGTTAGAGAGAGAGAGAGAGAATGCAGTGGAGAGAAGAGCAGGTTGCAAGGACTGAGAGAGAGTGTGGGAGGCGGAGGAGGGTGAAAAGGAACTTCAGCGATGCTTTCTGTGTGCTCCCTGTCCACTCTTAACGCGCGACCATTGCTGTTTTTTTTTTGTTTTTTTTTTTAAATCGCTGTGGCTATGGACTCCAGATTAATGCTGGGGAAAAAAGCCATCATCCTCCTGTACTAGTGCAAACCACCAGCTGCTTGCGTCTGTGGCGTGACTGCTCAGGGACATTGCCACTTCAGTTATGGAAATTGTGTGATTCATTTTTCTTAACCATTATTTTCCAAAACAACAACTGTCATTATGGCTACTGCTGTGACTAACATCATAACAGCTATCAGTGAACCTGTGACCCACCCTCTCCACCCCCCACCCCCATGCCACACCCCTTAAGAAACCACACTGGATTATTTGGAGATGACTGTTCACTTGCATTAGTCAGGGTTATTGTGGTAATTGGGACCTGGACGCTGCTTGCTCCTACCGTTCTGTTTTGTTTATGTGTGATGTCATCTTCCTCGCTTACCAACTGAGCTCAGCTCAGGTTTTAAGCTGTGTAAAATTTCGCCACACTGGCTGAGAGGAAAGCCCATGGGGCGGTAGATCTCCAGGAACAGGGGTTGGTTGGCGCTGATTTTAAATAGTGAAAGTGGGAGGAGTCACTTACCGTTAAAGGGATTGATGCAGCGGGTCAGTCTTTGCATTATCGCGTCCTTCACCTCCCTCCTTTTCACGCACTGGATCCCCAGGTTCTGAAAACTACAGAAAAGCACGCCTGGTTCAAAGGTCGTCGCTCGATCCTCTCTTTTCAACGAGTTCCCTACAACCGCACAAGCACGACCTATGCGGTCTGACTGATGTCTCCAAAGCAACGTGACCGTAAGTAACGTCCACAGCCACTAAAGGAAGGAGCTAGCCCACCCAGGCTGAGACAAAAGACTGTTTAGTATGGATCTCTTAAGACTAACCAATGAGAGAGCTCGATCAGAGCTATCACAACCTATACCGACCAATGAGAGAGCTCGATCAGAGCCATCATATCCACACTCACAGCGCAGATCTGTGGCTGATTCATTTCACCGGCTGCATCCAAATTATCAAATTTATTCCCACATGGGAAAGAACTACAATTGGAGAGACTTGGCCTGCTCAGCTTGGGAGCCAAGTCTGTGGCGTAGACTGATGACATCACAGTCGGGCACTGTGACATTGGACTACAGCAGTCAATTCACTTTCTTTTCTGAAAGAAGATGCTTTGTTCATCATGTATATAAACGCTTGACCACATGCAGTACCTCCTTTTAAATCTGTTAGTGGCATATCTATAGTCTAATTACGAAAATGACTCGCCACTTGTGTTGGGAAATGTTGGTGATCTCACTTACATGATGATGCTACGCTCGGGGCCAAACTCCGCCTCATAGTACCCATCCTTGCAGTCTTTGCCCACAAGCTCGTGGGGGTGTGGTCTGTAGGGCTCATTCTTTGTCACCAGTGACACCCGAACCTTGCCCCTCCCATAGAAGTTTGAAATCTACGACAAGAAAAACAACAAAAGAATAATCATAAACAAAGATAATTGGTAGGTTTAAGGTTGTTTACATTTGGCAGTCTCAATCTTAGTTGACATCGCATTCACACTGCTGGTAGTGCTACTCTAAGATTATGTTCTTCAGTTCTGAAAATACACCAGCCATGGTTAATGTATTATGACGATATGAGGAAAAAATAAATAGTTTGATCATACTGTTATAGTATGTTCCTAATCATCCCCTAATTTAATTTGCTAAAAAACGTTCTGTCCCTCTCCACCTTAGCTAATGTGTGGTGAGCGTTCTGGCGCAAAATGGCTGCCGTGCATCACCCAGGTGGGTGCTCCACATTGGTGGTGGGTGAGGTGAGTTCCCACTCATCACTGTAAAGCACTTGGAGCGTTCGGAAAAGTGCTATATAAATACAACAATTCATTCGTTCATTCATTCATTCATTCATTCATTAAACTCAGTCATAGCAACGTAGCCCTGACTCTGTCACTGCCTAGGCTCCAGGACTTAGCCTGTGTGTAGCAGGCGCACTTGCAGATGGAGACGAATGGTAGCCGGCCGTTATTTCACTTGCGATGCCCACGCGGGCACAGCTGCGTACCGCAGGACTGGCTGCGCGGCGGCGGCACAGAAAGCAAACCGAAGGTCGCGGGAACATGGCCCCCGAGCGGCATCTCACCTGGACGCTGGGGAAGGACCTGTTGTTCTCCGAGCTCCTCTCTCCCGGGACGCTCCCGGCCGACGGGCCCTCGCACTTGTACCTGAAGCGCGTGCCCCTCTGTTTGGGCTGCTCGTATATCCGGACCAGAGGCTCGCCCCCTGCAGAACGAGGAGGAGGAGAGAGAGGCACTGTTAAACGCTGAACTGCGGTAGGGGAAGAGGCTCTTTAACCCTTTTGAGGTGTGTGAGGTCACAAATATGCGATTGGAATGTTTGTGACTGAACGTTCTAATGCTGATGTCACAATCGCTGCTAGTAACCGAGAGCGGTGGAGTTCTAGAACACTGACTTTTTGAATTTTTGGAAAAATGTTCCAAAACAACAAACAAAAACTTACTCTCCAAAGGGTTTATTAAAGGGCGTATGGGTTGGTTCTCTTAAATAACCTACAGGGAGCTGATCTTGCAAAATGTCTCAGTTTAATAGAGATTTGCAATTGTATTTCTGAAAATTAAACCCAAGGAAAACAATGAATGGATGAATGGTTGGTTGACCCATTCACCTCGTAGGTGACTGTTCGAAAGCTGAATGATAAATATTTGTTATGCCAGAACAAAAATGTTCTTTCAGTTTCACCTTGTCAGAGATCAACCCCACGTACCTTTTATCTGTGGCCAAGGCCAACAGAGGCAATACTTGACTTTATTTTAGACTCTGGTGCTCAGGTGGAAACAATGAATCCTCCATCAGTGCGTCATTTTTAATTTTACTATTTAAAGGGTCAGACATACATATATAGTTCAGCTCTTTCCGCCAGGGATCACAGTAAAGTAAGAGCAGGCAGAGAGAGCTGTGTTCTGGTGACCCCTGACCCAGCCTGACCGCAATGAACACAGCACACGGTCAAATATAGCACCTCACTTTGATCATTTTCCCTTACGCACAAGACACGCTTGAACACAAACCCACGTGCTCAACGGGCTGAAGACTGAACTGACCCCATGCTGCAAGAATGTGATAGTGGGAAAAATCTTTTACGCGTAAATATAAATTATTTTCGTCAGGAAGTATGTTAAAGTAGGCCGCCATTAATGTAAGCATGTCGATGGCCTAAATGTAGGCTAGTCCATTCACATAGGCTGTAAACATGTCCTACTTGACATGCGCAAAGTATAGCGACATACAAACAACCAGAAGATCACAAACTTGTTCTGGTATAGAGAGGCATTCAGAAGCATGACAGCTGTAGCTGGAGATGTTGTAACAGTCAAAGGCATATCACTGCACACTTATAGCTGGGAAATCCCCCTCAGCTGTTCTAGGCAATCTCACAGGCCAATGCAGCGCTAATTTTCGTCTCAAAGAGAGCAACATCTCCACACTGGGTTTACTGACCTGGGAAGTTGGAACTCTGAAGCATGGGGCTGTATGTTACTGTTGAGACAAAAAAAACAAAAACACAGACAGAAAGAAAGAGTGAATGACTTATTTCAGGCATCACTCATAAAACACGGTTTATTATCTGTGAACTTTTACATTAATCGCAACCTTCATATTTTTAAAGTTTCCAGAGCATGAACTGACAACACCTTGTTGGTTATGATTAGGTACCTGTAATCACCATGTAAAGGGGAGACACTGTAAAATAGTTTTACACTTTTGTACATTTTAAGGTAGGGCACCACACAGGCCCGGACAGGTTTTCAGTCGTCTAGGCCCCCCCCACTATGTCTGCTGTGATTTAGGATGCTTTCGGTTCACACCAAACTCAGCTGTGCACAGCAAACGTTCTGTGATAAGACAAATCTGAGAGGGCACGCTTTGATCTGACAGCTCACAGTTGACCCCCTACTGCACTCATATAAACTCTTTTAGAGTTAAATTAACACTAAGCAGTATACTGTTTATAGGCCTGCCTTTAAGGGCAACTGGAGAAATTAAACACTTTTGAAGTGGAGGGTTTTTTTTTTTCTTCTGGAATGCCTTTTCAGAATTTCAAGTCAGAGTTCTAGAATTTCACTGATTTCAGTTACCAGCAGTGATTGTTACATCATTGTTAGAATGTCCTGTTAAGAACATTCTTATCACATTGTATTTGTGATCTGTGGTCTCTCACTTTAAAGGGTTAATTTAGCAGAAGCACAATCAGTTGGACTAAGTTAATTTGAGTCTAAGGATGTAGCAAACTGCCCGTATGGCACACACACAAGAGATGCTGAAGCATATTATAGAGCTTAGGAGAGACAAGATTAAGTATGTGGACTATTCCCATATGTCTTGCTCTATGTACAGACCTGTATACATTAAAGTAACTCCACGTATAGCACTATTACTAAGAACAACAGCAACGTATCATTATGCAAATGTCAATATAATATTTATAATGTATTGCTTTACAGCGCATGGTCATAGCAGATGATACTGTACAATGATACAATATAAACATAATACACAGCATGTATGCAATAGCATGGTGACGTGTGGACGAATATTGGATATATTTCATCATCTCAAATACAATTCGAGAGCAAATTATAAGTGGATCGTGGTGCATCAGATGTAACAGAACTCTTACAAGAACCTATTCGATGCCCCGCGGGCATACACCACGTAACCTACATTTCAATACAACTGTATGCTTTTTTTGACGCGATATATGAAATGTAACTAAACGGACCAACGGGTTCGATGCAGGGAGACCCAACGCAATGGACCGTTTTGTCCATAAGTAACTTTACGGAGCACCGATCGGACATTATAATTTTACGGTATTTTGCAAGAAATTGTTCTTACTCCAACTATTTAATTTGAAATACAGTCTATATATTTACTCAAACTGATGCTTTCTAATCAAGTAATGACACTACCTGCTCTGATCATAACACGAAAATGATAGTAGCCTAATTCAATAAGCATATAATTCAATTAACTTGGACATTCGGGAAACGTTTGTTTTTCCAACCGAGTTTGGAATTTTGTGGCTTGCCCATTTGTCAAAGATAACCGACTAGTTCCACCAAGGTGTGACTTAAACAGATCAAGATTCGGAACTAATGGTTCAAAGACTCCTAAAAGCTTGTAATGTAACGGGCATTGAAACCGCCTCCGTTTCTTTTTCACCCACGGCTAGCCTATATAATTTTCTTTCCCCGTGAAGTCTATATCTAACGGTTATAACCGTCGCCGTTTGCATGAAGAAAGTTCAAACATTGAACAGACACAAACTTGTTAGAGCTAATTCACAAAAGAAAAAGACCATTCAAATGCCTAGATTCGTGAAGCTGCAAGTTTCTCAAATTGGAAACGATTGAAGAATCTAACAGCACTGTCTAAATAAGTGCTAGTTCACAATGCACAATGAGACACCTGTAAGTGAGCAATCAGTAAAAATGTAGCTATACCGCCAGCATATACCATATCTCTAAACTAGATAGGCCTAAAAGCGATAACAGCCCAGTTTCATTTAATTAAACTGACGAAAAATGTGAGCGTAATAATAGGCTACCATGCATAACCTGCAGCAAAGTGAAGAGTGGAAAAATTCCTAGCTAAATTTGACAGTGCATCACAAGAAACATGACGTACATTACATCCCTATCATGCGGACGAACGGCCTGTGCAGCTCAAAGAAAAGTACAGGTCCAGATAAAGCCGCCACTCTTAAAGTATAACTCCTCAAAACCTTCGGCGTGTAACTTGGCTACTCACCGCTCATTCTGAAGACACCGCTATGGCAAGATTGTAAGCCTACGACTTTATGAATGATCGCTCTACACCGAATCACTGAATACAGTGACTTTAAGGGGTTTTTGACGCTCGCGGAATTCCCCTTAAACTCTCCGCCCATGAAAAAAGTACGCCCCTCATTGGACGGGACGGGAGCCAGCGAGCTACGTTTTTATCATAGGCTGTACCACTGTATCGTGCAGAAGACACTACACCGGAATCGGGGTGCAATGAAATCAATATTTTAAAGACGCCAATAAATTACCACGGAAAATGCACCTGTAAACAACAGCGTGCTCGTTCGCACCAACATAGACTATAAACAGTGCCCCAACAGGTGGATTTAAGATACCTACCTGTTCTTCATTAATGTTCACGCCGATTATCGTGTTCCATTCAATGTTACACTTATTTGTATTTGACAACAAAAAGTAAAAAAAAAAACTAAAAAAAAACACAAAAACCATTCCGATGTTATGTTTAAGACTAGATACTTTGTGACTTTTATTTGCACAGTGTCATCTGCCCCTGTGCGATAATAAGTTTGTTTAGCATTTTTAATAGAACTGAGTTCGTGGTTTTTTTAAGTCTTAGAGTGGTTCAGTGTATACTGGAAAGGCCTAATGTTTTTTTTACATAGTTGATGAAGTAGGCAAGTTTTTTCTCTTTTACTAAAGAATGTTTATTGCGGGAGAGCAGGTGCAAGTCAAAGTGACATGACGTGGTAAACCGCGTGAGTCACAACTGCGGAACTGCTTGGGGACACATCAACACATTCCAATTCGGGTTAATAATTTATCGAATTTAAAATAAAAAAAATTACCTACGCTTAAAGGCTTTGTCTTCACTTGTTTAATGTCTTACTTAACAAGTGTAAACAATTCGTGTTTAATCGATGCTAGAATGGATTAACGTGACCTTCAAAATGTATCTAATCCTATCATTAAAATAACAAATGTTCATCTTAGAAATAGATTTGATGCGCGTCAATAATGTTTTGTACCCAAAATCAACGTCTCTTGTTTGTTTTATTTACATGTGCATTAGGCTACTCAAACATTCGTGGGTAATCCCCACAAAACATTCGCACGCCCACAGAATGCAGGGAATGTCCCTGAACAAATGTAGCAAAACTGATGTTTTATGCGGGTTTATAACAAATTTGACCATTTATAATAACGGATATACGTTTACATTTTTTCAAATCCCACTCCCCACTTAAAGTCCCGTCTTAAGATACAAGTTAATGTGGGTTAATGTTTAGTCTACATTTAGACGATCTTCTCCTTTTTTTGTTTGTTTGTGATACCTCGCTTTTTGTTTTTAAATTTAAAAGAAACGAAAGAAAGAAATGTGCGGTCATGTTATGAAGTGGAACTGGCATTTGAGGACCACCTCAGCTGTTAGTGCATTATGTGGGGGCCAGCGGCTCGTGTATTAAACATTATAAACTTTAAATGAAAGACATTTCATAATGAGAGGAATGGCCAAGAAAAGAATGGAATGGCTAAAACTCCATGTTGGCTCCATTGTTTCCAAGGAGTGACATTCACATTCTGCATTTTCAGCGGCTTTTTCAGTATGTGGAATGGCGATTGATTGATTGCAGCGTCGTCACACTAAAACACTGATGACGCACATTTTTATTTCACGAATTACACGTATTGCTTTAGACAATCTGAAAACATCTCACTTTAAAATGTGACTAATGAGACAGAGCACATTATCCTAGAAAGTCTCTTGAGCATGCACACACACACACACACACACACACACACACACTTAACACGTTCTGGCCTCCCAACTTCTGGGTAACCTACACCAGACCAGGCTAACCCACTTTCCGCCTGTGGCTTCTCTCAACCTAATTTCTACAACCTTTAATGTTACCCTCATTAAAGAGGTGGCTAAGAGCAAATAGGGATGGAAATGAATGTCCTGGATATATATATAAAAAAAAATTCCATCGGAGAGAGGTCTTACAGTAAATGTAGACTGGAGTTACTGGTTTGAGTACAGAAAAGCTCTCCAAACGATATGTGGTTGGGAGAAAAAAAAAAAAAAATCACCACATTGTATTGCTTGGCCATGGTCCAAGCAGTAGCGTACGTGCTTCTTGAACCTTGGCCAAGCAATACACATTTGCACACTGTCGCTTAACTTCACATGAAAAAATACATTAGTGACAATTTGTCAATAAATTAAGTCATCTGCAGGAGTGGTAGAAAAGAATGGGCAGTAAAAAAATTTTTTGGAGTTTTTAATGATTATTTTAATATTTTAATATGGACAATTTTTTTTTTTTTTTTTACATAAACATGTATGGGTGGAGGGGGAAGTGTCTCACACACTTAGAGGACGACCTGGACTCCACAACCAGATAAGGGTCCCCACTTCCCTACTGCATAGTCTCTGACTCAAATTTGTACAACAAACTGGTATGAAATCTGCCCTTATGTGGCTGGCTTCAAAACACTTTCTGTAAGCCCATGGAAATTCAGTGGGTGAGGTCACAGTCACTTTGTCCATACATGTATTTTTTTATTTTTATAGTCTATGGTGATAACTGTTTCTCAGGTGTTTCCTTTTGCACCCGAAACTAGGTGTGCTAAGTACAGCAGTCTTGAAAGGTCTTGAAAAAGATAGAAGCCACTGGTGGACTCAGAAGTGAACACCATAGAAGGCTGGCCATGCGATGCAACTTCAGTTGATGACAGAGCGATCTTCAGAGCTGTGAGGAAAAACCGTAAAACAAAGGTCAATAGCATCACCAGCAGTCTCCAGAAGGGCAGGTGTGAAAATAGCTCAAGCCACCGTACACCGAAGACTTCGAGAACAGAATTGTAGAGGCTACACTGAGAGATGCAAGCCCCGCTCGCCATCAGCAAAGAATCGAAAAGAGGCCAGATTAGAATTCACCAAAAAAATAATAAATAAAAATACAGAGATGGGCCAGAATAGTTCTAGAATCTAGAACAAAAGTTCTAGTTCTAGAGCAAAGTTTTATGGACAGATAAGACCAAAAAAAAAAAAAAAACTTTGCACCGAAATGGTGGAAAACTGAAAGTGTAGAGGAAAGGAAGGAACCAGCCCACGATCCAGAGCGTGCCATCTCATAGTGAAATATGAGGGCGGTGGTGTCATGATTTGGGCATGTGTGGCTGCTTCTGGAGCACGCTCACTCATCTTCATTGATGATGCAACAGAAGGGCAGCGGCGGCAGGATGAATTGTAAAGTGTACGTATAAATTTTGTCTGGCTACGCATAGGAGAAATGTCTCCAACCTCATTGGCTAGCACTTCACCCTGCAGCAAGACAGTGACCCCCCCTCCCCCCCCCAAATGCCCAAATGCACTGCCTACACAACCAAAGCAAGAAAAAGTGGGAAGTTTTGTACTGGCCAAGTCAGTCACCTGATTTAACCCCCCTACTCCCACAAAACAAAGATCAAGTGAAAGTGGCTACTGGAAAGGCCTGGAAAGGCCTTCTCAAAGGAAGCAGCTGTATACTATAACAAACAGGAAACTACATCAACACAAGCTGTACAGTCAAAATAATAAATAAAAAATACATATAAAAATGTCAAATATATATAAACATACAAACATGAAAGCAAACATAAAATAAAAATTACATTAATTAAATATAAACAAGAAACATAAACATAAAAACATCACGTTGCAGAGGACCAGTGACCAAAGCAAATATGATCCTTATCAGATACCATTGCGTGTCTTCCCATTAACAACTTGAGTCATAGCTATCGTAAAACTACTACTTTGTGAAGTCATCCACTTTTTTAAACATTTTTTTACACGTTCTACATTTCAGTTCTCAAATTTCTCCAAAATACAAGCGGAAATTCAATTAAGAAAAGAAATTAACTAAAAAGCGCCTTTTCAGGTTATGGTCAGATTATAGTCAGGTTAAATTTAAGACATATTCAAGTGTGTTGCTAGAAGGGATCATTTAGTTGAAGTGAAGCTGAGACTAAATTACTGATACCAGTTCGATTAAAAAGGCATTTCAAGGTCTAGATTTCTGGAACCTCCACAGGAGAATCCCATAAGCCGAAAATCTATACTTAGTAAACTGAGTGTTAATTCAACTCTGAAAGAGTACATATGGACATTTTTCTGTATACCATCTCTTTTTAATTTATAAAGAAGCCAATGTCACTCAAACACTATACGATATTTTGAAGGCAATTCGATAATTTATAAGAATAACCCATAATATTGAGTTTTTGTGCGCAAATTGCCTTAATAAATCGTTGTCTTAAATGAAAGTTCTGTTTTACCAGAAGGCATCCTTCTAGGTTTTAGTTGTGACGTGGTAAATTAAAAGGGGAAGAAAAAGACAGTAACAAGCGGAGAATATCCGAAGTTCTTCATTCTGACTGTTGCGGGAAACGAGCAGACCACCAAGCAGCAGAATCAGGCCCTGAAAGTCCTAGGTCTCCCTGGCAACAGAGTCCCGAGCCTTCACTTCGCGTTACAGATGCGCGGGAAAATTCCTGTTCCTATAAAAAAACATTGCGAAAAGGTCTGTCTGGTTTTTTTAGCCTACGTAATGGTGGTGCTCTTTTATAACAAGATTTAGACCGACCCACCGAATCCTCTTTTGAAAAGTGTTAGAAGCAGCTTATATTTATTTTATTTATGTTTTATTTAGACCTGAGGGTGGACTGCCATACCTCTGGAGAACCTAAATTTCAGTACAAAGTAATCTCCAAAAGGGCTCAATGCGCACTACTGAGAGACATTGAGAGGACCCAAGTTAAGCCTGGGCCACATAAACCGGCTGAACGCCCTTTCGTGGTGTGGTCATATTCATGGTCATATTTGGCTAATGACGTAGGCTACCCGATGGTCAAACCAGTGACGGCAGATTTTTGAGTGGTAAGGTAGCCCACTTTTACGCATTCGCGAAAACACCCTTGCCTTTACCGAAAACCTTTTCCTTTGGCACTACACTACGTGAACATTTAAGCATACATGTTCATGGGAAATAATTACGTATCAACTAAATCATTCATACGTTATTAAATCATTGGCCAACGGTGAACGTACGCATTTGAGGGTGAGAGGTCTTCTGAAACTTATGGTGAAATACACAATACACGTGCATGCATTCTGGTTATTCGGGTTTGCGTTTGTCGTTACACTGGTTTCAGTGTCTGTCAAAGTGAAATACACAGCAATCATGATCTCGAAATGACCCTAATTTCATCCAGATTCTTCTACAAAAAGAAATTTACACTAACTAGCAAATATGGCAATGCAGAATTGCCTAATGTAATAAACGGTGTTTCTGAGTAGCAAACCAAAAGAGAGATTTGCGGTTTTCGTACATTTTCTTGTAGTGTATTAGCGCCATCTCATGTTTGGTGAGGGTCAGGCAGAGCATCTTTAATGATCAATCTAGTGTTACTACAACAGTCTCATCTAAATGAAGGCTTTATGTAGGCTAATGTTGATCGACTTAATAGAACAAATGCTTAATTTTATAGAGACCATTCTTTGCCGTTCCTAGTTTGTGTTTTGTGTACCTCTCATGTTTTGGTCCGCTTTGGTCACTGATGTAAAAGGCCACTAATGATTACACACACATAATACAAGTCCAAGTTTGTTGCACAACACATAGGCTACTCTAAGGTCTTAAGTGAGATATTCTAAACCATTACTCTATCAACATCCGTGTGAAAGAATAACACTTCGAAGAACCGGCAAACTGTCAAAGTCTATGGAGGCATAGGCTGTACAAGCTGCGTTGGACTTACTTATTTATAGCCTACTGAGCGCATGTTGCTTTAGACCAAAAGCTCTCTGAATGCACTGTAGCTGGCACTATAAAGATGACGGTTTACTGGAAACGTTTAGATATCTAAACTATCCTTCAGTGCACGCAAGAAAATGTCTCTGCCAATTGATAACAAACAATACGATTGAACTGATATTGATAAAATGCCACAGAATGTTAGCCATCACTTTAATTTAGATGGAAAAAAAAGATATGGGTCAAATATGCACTTGAAGTATTATGTGCCATTGAATAAGAAGGAATATCTCCCCTTTTCAAATTGCTTCAATTAGACAAGCATGTTGAAATACAAATAATAAATACTATAATGTTTGCGTTTGAAATTGGATTTTTACTCAGAAAATTATATATTCGATTTAAATATATTTAGTAGGCTACATTTGAAATGCTTTGTAAGAACTTTTTAAGTATGATTAAAATGAATGGTCTCCCAAGAAGTTAGACCTTCTGTCAGCTGAACGGTAAACAAACCGGTGTTGTGGAATTTTTTGACAGCTCGGCTGTGCTTTACCGATGCAATCTTGAGACAGATGCACCGTTAATGTATTTGCAGTTTTTGATTAATTCATTTGCGGCGCACACATCAAAATGTGATACCTTCCCTTAAATAAGGATCTTTTAATAGCAGTGGGTGGTGTGACATTGTGTCTGCGGCAAATAATTTATGTAGCCAATCAAGTGCTCATTTGTCAACTATCACTCTTAATTTGAAGTCCTGCAGGAAGCTCGCGCCACTCTCTCCGGGGGTTCGACATATGTTGTTTGTTATTTTGATTGCAATTAGCGGGATCTGTCTGACTAATAAGTAGTGGTGGAACGTAGCCACCACAATATGGCTATCTGTCACTCTCGGAATGAAAAAAAAAATGAACCTCTCGTTCTGCCCACCACAGCCAGATTTCCACTGGTCTTCAGACCTCTCTGACTTTTAGCAGTCTTCGTAGCCTCGCCGAACACTGACTGCAGTTAGGACGTTTCTGTGACGTACAGCGGGAAGAACACCGTTGAGCTAACGGCCGGTCCGTTACTCTAGACTACACAGTAACGTGTCCAGTGTTAATTCACCTACGGAATGTGGGACCAAATGTTGAACGCTGGAGATTCTACGGTGTATTTAAAGTTAAAACTGACTTGCTGCAAGTATAATGCAATATAGATAGATAGATACATAGATAGATAGGCTAGGTAGATATATTTATGCAATGTAATGACAAAATACAGCCACATGAAACTTAAAATAAAAAGAAATCTCTCCTGCAAATATTTTAAAGGAGGCATTCATCTTAATGAAAATGCAACAAACCACAGACACTTACGTAACAGTTAAATGCCACGGTTTACCCTAGAGGAAATTCTCTATATTACCGTGGATATTGTTGTGCCTGTGGAGAGGGGGGTATGGGAGGTTAATACCTCTTCATAAATGGTCTTACATTCCCATATCCATGCAACAGATGCCAATTACCTTACCCTGGCCCTTTAAATTCAACGTTATCATTATTACAGTATGATTGGCATGCGTGGTTATTAATCATAATCTCGCGCGCATATGCAAGGTGATTGGTGTGACCCGTCGGCTTGGTGTGCCAAACTAGCAACCTGCGGAGGCTAATTTGCTCTGACACGCCATCAAAGCGAGCTTCCCGTTTGCTTCCCACGTGCCTACTGTCGGTTTAAACTCATTTAACAGCAAGCAAGTACATGTGCTGTGGTGGGCTGCACTTATGCCCCACTGGTGTCCGTAAACACGTTTTTTTTTTTTTTTTTTTTTGCTGCAGATACAATTCCCGACAAAAGTTGCGATTCACGCTATTAAACATTCCAAGCCCTGAACCCGTCCTGGAATAGACGCCGCAAAATATTTGCGCTCGAAGCTGAGGAATAACATGAACTGTAAACCATTAAGAAATTGCTATTCAGTAGCCTGTACTCTCACTCTCAACCTGCCTTCAGCAACTTCTTATTTCTTGGTGGCTCCAAAACAGTCAATTAACAGATTAACAAACAGTTTGCCGAAGAGCCTTTTAGCTTCTCTAATTTACTTCTTGTAAAGCGCACATTGAATTGTTCTGGTCAATCACCTCATCTCCTTGGAAGGCTAGATTGTTTTGATTGCTATGTGTAAAAAGTTAAATATGTTAGCTGAAAGCCAGTTACCTCTGGCTATTGAACCATCTGGTCTCTCTGCGACTGTTTTAGTTCACCTGCTGCCTTCTGGAATAACCAATTCTATCTACTCATACCTGGGGACAATTTATACTCTCAGTGAAGCTCCACACTGAAAGGCCCAAGCAGGGATTTGTACCTTCTTGCAGTGTGGCAGCAGTGCCACCCACTGTACCACCGTGCCACCCCTTAGCCCCAATTCCTCTCCCCCCAGAAACACGAAATCCAAAGTGCTGAAACCGAATCTTCTTCTGCCCTCTGAAAAAGTTCGTGTCGCAGGCAACTTTGTAAAGTATGACATAAGAGCATCGAAAGGTGAAGTGTAAATTTGCAGAGGTAGCAGCTCTCTAGAAAGCTGCCTTGCTCTCACTTATCGAAGATAATGAGGGTAATGTAACACTTCTGATTAAAGGCTGGAAAATGACACCCCTATTTTAAATTTGTCCTGAATCCGTGCGTTCTTTGCACCTGGGATTTGCTCGCGGTTACTTGCACATGAAACATTAATTGTCAAAAATAACAAATGAATAATTCATGTCCTGATATCCTTACATTTCACACAAGTCAGTGTTAACTGCTCTTTCTGCTTCACGTGTGGCCCTTACCACACCAAGTTTTTATCAAGAAAAAAAAAAACACAGTTTATATAATTAAATATGTCCACTGTCACTGGCATCCATCACTGGCTTTGCGATACACTTAAAAAAGTTTATTCACACCTGGCTTTTGCTGCGTCACTCAGTGTAAGCAAAATACTTCTTCTGTGAACCACCCCCCCCCCCCCCCCCCCCCACTCACAATGCTGAATGGCTTTGATTTAAGCATGAGGGATGGGAACCATTTTACAGATTCGCAAGAGGGGTGGGGTGGCCTGACCTCCAAGACTTCCTGGGACTTCATGACTCATGATAACAGATAGCATCACCATTTCAAATAAACTTATAAGAAATAATTGTTTATTGTATTATAATGAATTTAAATATAATAAACAATAATATACCACTAATATATTGTGCTGCTGTGGCTACTGTGAGCCGTTATTAAGCCCGTTCATAACCCTTACATGCACAATGGAATGGAGCTGTTGGGGGAAGAGAATTATCATTATCGGCCAGCAGGCCTGTTAATATTTTAAAACTGCGTTTATGTGAACATCCAGCAGGTGGCAGTAAAACTCCACATGTTGACCACGATGCGTTCAATATGAAGAGGTCAAATCCAACTTTACGGGTTAAAAAGATCTGCTAATTCTAATTGAACATTTGATGAAAGATGGAATAATGTAAAAATGTCAATATTCGATTTCATCGGCTGTGGTATGCTGTTGTTATTGTACTGAACCTATTGTTTTGTCACCGTCATAATAGGTGTTAATGATTTTCGGTGATTTACCTTTATTGTTTTGTTAGTTTTTCTGGTAACTCTTTACTTGAACTGCACAGTATAAAACCTATATAATGCTGCCATAACTGTGACATAATATCTGTCATAACCAGTCACAGCAGTGTGTTACAGCTCATGACAAGCTTAATATCGCTGTCCTAATGTACGCAGAGCATTTTAAAAAGAAAATTTCAAAATCATTTTGTTCAAAATAACAAAGTGATCATGGTATACGTTATGATAGTGTAATGACATCTATTGCAAACTGTAATATGCTGTCATGACAGTTATGCTGTGCTATATCGTACTTATGACTATATTATACTATGCTATACTTATGACAGTGTAATGTCAGCTTTATGGCATATAGTTCAACTAGTGCTACCAATTTAAATTTTTCCTGCAGAGATTTAGGCTGTGTTTCCAGACTGATATTTGTGATTTTCCTTTCTCATCAGTGCATTCATAACCGAAATAGCTCCGTAAAGTGGCTGGATTTCAGAAATGCACAGAGACAGTAGCCAACAGCTGCAAAGAGAGAGGATAAAATTTTAGTAAAGCCATCCATGCAATACATAAATTCATACTTATCTTTAAAATATATCTATAAAACTATAGCCTATAGTATCTGTCCACAGTAGGGAGGAACTGGTTCTGATTGGACTCACTATAAAAAACATCTTGTAGGAGAGGCCTTGGTGAAGCGGGATCCAGCCTGAGTGGATGGTACTTTAACTCTTTGAGGTGTGAGATGACAAATATGTGATCGGAAGGCTCTTAACTGAACATTCTAAAGCTGATGTCACAGTCGCTGCTGGTGACTGGAAGCAAAGTGGAGTTCTAGAACGCTGGTTTAGAACTTTGAAAAAACATTTTTTTTTTTTTAAACCCCCCCCCGCTCTTCAAAAGGGGGTGAGGCAGCAGAGATCATTGTCCTGGTGCCTCCTGTGCGTTTTGTTCCTCTTTGTCAAAGGAATCCGGGAACAAAGCCGGTGTCACTTCACGACCGGGTTTTTTTTTTTTTTTTTTTTGCGGAGCCGGTGGCTGCGAAATGGCAGTTAATGGAGATTTTTAAAAGACCGAAACGAGACGGAGGACTCAATGGTGCTCGCGCTCCGGCTCGGTAATTTCTGTCTCTCTCCCCCGGTTTCTCCGCGGAGCGTAAGTGGGAGAAAACCTTGGCCTGGTCTTTATCTCCTCATTCACCGGCCCCTAGCGCCGGAGAAGCCTCAATCACACATTATTGTTCGGCCCCATTATGCAAGTATGTATATTTCAGACAGAACGGAACGTGTCTTGCCGTTTTTAGCCCGACCGGCACGTTTTTCCGGTAAATGGAGTTCAAATTGCCTGAAATGAGGGACGGACGGAGGGAAACCGAAAATTTTGTCCCCGGAGAAAATGACTAATGGCCATTTCCACAGAAGCCCAGGCAATCTCGTCTTGACTATTGAAAGAGGAGCAGGCCTAATTTGGCAGCACATTTTCCCCCTATTGTACATTCTCCCTCTCGCTCGCTCTCTCTCTCTCCACCATCTTCACTCTCTCCCTCCATCTCTCTCACTCTCTCCGTCTTCATTTTTTCTCTTCAGTCTTCTACCTCTGTCTCTTTAACACACACACACACACACACACACACTCACACACTCTCCCAGCTTCTATTTCCATTTCTTCATCTTCCACCCTTCTCTCTCTCTCTCTCTCTCTTTCTCTCTCTCTCTCTCCCTCCCAAGGACAGCGTGTAGATCTTGGACAGTCACACTGAAGGCATCTGCATATTTGGGGAGCCATAAATCTTCGGCAGCCTGCTCCTCTCTCGTACTGCACGTCTGTGTGTGTGTGTGTGTGTGTGTGTGTCTCCCCCTGCTCCTCTCTCGTACTGCACGTCTGTGTGTGTGTGTGTGTGTGTCTCCCCTGCTCCTGTCTCGTACTGCACGTCTGCGTGTGTGTGTGTGTGTGTGTGTGTGTGGTGTCCCCCCTGCTCCTCTCTCGTACTGCACGTCTGTGTGTGTGTGTGTGTGTGTGTGTGTGTCTCCCCCTGCTCCTGTCTCATACTGCACGTCTGTGTGTGTGTGTGTGTGTCTCCCCCTGCTCCTCTCTCATACTGCACGTCTGTGTGTGTGTGTGTGTGTGTGTCTCCCCCGCTCTTGCTATCCCTCACACACACTGCTCTCTCTCTCTGCCTGCTCCTGAAATGTGGGTTACGGTGTCAGCGTGTGGCCTCCTCGTTAAAACCCTTTACTGCAGCGAATCAGAGTACCTGCAATTGCAAGGGAATGGAAATGATTGGCTGAGAGGAACATCCTACCCTCAGTTCTTGTGGTAATTTCTGGTGTTGCTCATCCATCTCATTGTTAATTCCCAGAACATAATATTTTTTGAGATCGTGTAAATTTATGTTATGAATTCCTCCACTGATCCAGTGGTGCGTGTATGAAACAAAACAGCATAGTGTGAGTGTTATATAGGGACTCTACACCACGCTAGGACACTTAAAGGAAATTATTCTCAGCTGTGAAATGTTGAAATGAAAGGGTTAGCGGTACAGATTCCTCCACTTTGCATGATCTTGTGTCATCTTGTAAGACACGGGTGAGCTGGTCCGATTGCGAGTTGTGCTCAATTCCATTTCAATTCACGGTCAATTCAAATTAAACCGAAACTGAAATTGAATTAATTAGGTGAAAAATGCCCATTATGTTCTGTGAGGATTTTTTTTCAATCAACTCAAATATCAGTTCATTTCCAAAAGTGAGTGAATCTAGACTAATTTGACCCCCATCTCTGGTTTGCATTTTTATTCATGAAGAATAGTGCCCTGTGGGTCTCAAACATTTCAGCGGGAGGGCTCCCGGCTGATAAATCAGGTCTCTAGTGATTTATTAATACTGTAGTTCTGAATTATTTCAGTCTGTCTGTCTGTCCACCCATCTGTCCTTTTTGTCTCTCTGTGTCTCTTTCTTTCTCGTCGTGACGAGACTCTCACCCAAAGCACACAGACCCTGCCTGTTCTTCTCTCTGTGGGGGGGGGTTGAGGGGGTGGTTAAGGAGGGGGGGGTCTCCAGGAAGGTGAGGGAGGAAAACGGGGGTTGAGAAAGGGGGGAAAAACAGCAATTAGGGGCCTGTTACACTGGCGGGGGCCAGAGCTGCGTTGAACAGTAAGCAGTATCCACAATCGCATCAGCGCTTATTTGGTAATTGACTCTCTGCCGTGTCCGGGTAGGTGCACCCTTGCCAATACTGCCGGTGCTGGTGGCTGCTTTTATGACTGCTTACGACACCAGAGGTTTTGGGAGGGGTTTGTGGGGGTGGGGGTGCGGGTGGGGGGGGGGGGTAGTAGGGCTGTAACTACCGTTGAGGACACCGAGGTCATGTCCTAGTATATATTTTTCCATGTTCGTTTCCAAACCCTGTATTTGATTTCATCCTGTAGTGAGAACATGAGTTGCAATTAATTTAGAAGGGGAATGAACGTCGAATGTCTTTCATGTTTTCTCAAATTTAAGCCTAACCTAGAGGCATATGTGCAGCATTTACACCCTAAAATGCATCCTATATTAAATATATTAAAGGTAAAAAAGGTTAAAAAAAAAAAAAAAAAAAAAGCATACCCCAGCCTGGGGAGAGTTTTATCCAAACTAGGCCTTGCAGAAGTACAAACGCAGCACCTTATTCTTTCTTCAGCACAATCCCGTACGGTAGGTGACCTGCTGGAGTCTTGGTTGGCGTGTGTCCAAGGTCAAAGGTGGCTTTTTTTCCATGTGCCATTCTGAGAAGGCTAAAATAAGATGCTGGATACTGTATGTAGGAGGTGTACAAAGAGACCTCTGCTCACCCCCAAAGGGTCTGAAAATGGAATACAGGTTGGTTGAGAGAGAGAGAAAGAAAGAGAGGTGAAAAAGAAACGCTCAGCTAAGATAGCAGAGGTGTGGGGATATAAAGTTGTGTGCTTGAGAGAGAGAGAGTGAGAGAGAGTGAGAGATGGCCTTACATTTGGCCTTAAAAGAATAAGTATTTCTCATGAATTTCCCTGGCATGTAGGACACTGTCGTTGTACTTAAGGCAAGGTACTTAACCTGCAGTGCTTCAGTATGTATCCAGCTGTATAAATGGATGCTGTGTAAGTCGCTCTGGATAAGAGCGTCTGCTAAATGCCTGCAGTGTAGCGTGATGAAATAAATCTGTGCTCCTCTGCACCTGCGTGAACGTGACCCGTCTGCCACTGTAGCCTGCTGATCTTCTGTGGGGGAAAACTCTATTATGACATAGTAGATCGGCAGGCTACGGCAGCCAATGGGAGCAAGTCAAAAAAGGGCACGGATCTATTTCCGGGTCACCGTAGACCGTACCCCACAGCCGTCCGTGCTTAAAAGTCCCCGCTATTTCCCTGCGGCTGCTGGTGCGGAGTGCGTTTGAACAAAGTTTTCTCCAAAATTTTATCTCGAAAGACTGTTGTTTTGTTTTGCACACTGCTGCATGACTGATGTCAAACAAACGTCCTCAGTAATATTCCTGATTTTTTTCCAATTAAAACAAACGCCTATAGTGCAGCTGCGGAAACTTGTTAAATAAATAAATAAAAAAAGGAACTTAATACCGTTATTTTACTTTTTCTTTTAGTTCTTGCCAAGTGTACTTCAACAGTACTTGTCACAGCTGCGTAATTCCTACTGTTTTCTAAGCAATTACACTAATTGTTTTGTGTGGAGTGTTCAGTGTTTTTTTTTTTCTTCTTCGTCTTCTTCTTCTTTTAAAATTCAAGGTTGTATTCCTGGCACCCCACTGAAATTTAATTCCTGGAAAGAAGTTTCGCTGAAGTGGGGGAAAAAAAAAAAACTCCTCCCACTTCTTCGAGAAAATTACGACTGAGTTTCCTACAGTACGTAGTCCCAGTGAGAGCAGACCATAATGGTCTGAAAATACGAAATTGTGCACACCATCGCAAACCCAAATACATATTTAAAGATGCTATACCTTTCAAAGTCAAGTGTTAGTTATCAGGAGAGTGACATGAGAAAAAATGTAATGAATTTACAATCAGCACAGAGATAATTATTGATTATGCCATGCTAAAATAATTCAAACTAACTCAGAACACTAGAACTCAGCTTCTAAGGATAGTTGTGTACGTGTGTCCGATTTATGGACCGCGCTGTGTTTTGAAAAAAATTATCTTCCTGTATTATTAAATACAACATCTCTCTTCAAACTGTGCTTCTGTCAGATGAAAACCAGCACAGTACCTGTGTTAAGCTACAGTGACATTCACGATTGCCTCCCTTCACTGAACAGCATATCGCTGCTTTTTGTTTTTTTGAACGGAGGCCATCCCCATGGATAAATATGACAACTCAGCCTTTTACGCTGCGAATGCAGTGTTGGAAAAACCTTCGGTTGAGAGACTTGCACGTGGGACGTGCAAACGGAAAATGCGCGATCCAACCTGGCCCATATGCGTCAGCGGTTCTGATGAAGGTCAAAGGTCATCCAAAAAAGAAGTTTTTTTTTGTTTTTTTTGATGACCTTTGACCTTCTGCCTCTCGTCTGTCTGTGAGCCCACCGGTCAGACAGCCAATGAAAGCTGCCAGGGAGCTGAAATATCTGGTTGAAAAGGGAGAGTGTCAGAACTGAACCAGGGTTTGCCAAATTCACATCTCCTAACTTTCTCTCTGGACCTGGAGAGGAGCCGGGGAGTGGGGGGGGGAGGGGGGGAGGAAAGAGAGCACCATTAAAAAAAATAAAATAAAAATAAAAAACACGGTCAGGCTGACAAGAAAAAAAGAGAGTGCCATAAAACAAATGATGAAAATCCCAGTTGTAATCCTGTCACTTTGCATAATTCAGGTATGCCATTTTTTTTTTTTTTTTTGGCGCTGGAACTCGTAAGTCTTTTCCTCACAGATATTAAATCCGCATGGTCTGGGACGTGCCCTATAATATAATGCATTACCTGGCCCTCGTCCCTCTCCCCCCCCCCCACCCCTCCCCAGGCACTCAGCTCACACCGGCTCGGCTTGGCTGGGGCCAGAGACTCGACACGTCTGGAACCAGACGGGATGGTGGGAGGCTGCCAGCTCCACACTGATCCGGCAGATTTATGCCCCCCCCACCCCCCCTCCACCACCCAGCGCCAGGCCGCCCACTCTGACGGATGATAAGAATGTCAGGGCGCGATGCGTGGCAGGGTCTGCCAGGGGGCACGGCTGCACCTGCTGGGGCACAGGCCCGGATCTGGCGCCAGGAGGAAGAGGAGGAGGATGAGGATGTTCGCCTCTGGCTCCGCCCCCAAGCCCCAATATCCACTCCCCCCTGGCCGCTCGGTAAGCCGCTCTCATCTGGAAACGCAGGCCCGATCTTGTTGTTTTCATTCGTTTTTTTTTCATTTTTTCATTTTTCCACTTTGTACTTGACGTTCTTTCCGGAGGTCGCCGCGACCTTCCGCTCGCTTGCTTTGCGAAAAAAAAAGTCGTTTGCAAAAAAAGTCATTTGCTGAACGAGGTTGTGCCGCCAACACATGCTTTCGTCTCGCTGACAGGTCCCTGTGTGTCCTAAGATTTAGGAGAGGTTGGAGTAGGACGGTAGTTTCGCTCCATTTTGAGTTAGGATCCAGTGAGGGTTACTCTGACATGGCTGTGGCACGTCAGCATCCTGCCCGTTTGCTGTCTGCATCAGCGAAGCAGCAATGCCGGTGGGCGGAGCATCGTTTGTTTCGATGTGAAGAAAGCCGAAGGTGCTCATGTGAAGTTTGCTCCTTGTTGCCCTCTGAAACCACCTCCAGGAAAATGTCAGGAGTGTGCGCGCGTCCTTCAGATCACCCGCGAACTAAAGGAACCGATGCGTTTGCCGAAATGCGTAATAATTGCGTCCGCAGCGTCCGAAGCGCTCGCCCGCTCACGAGCCTGAGCAGCCTGGGTAACGAGGGCGTGACCTCCGACCTCCGACCCCCGACCCACGGGGGGGGGGCCTCCGAGCTTTGGGACTCAGACGGCCGTAAGCGTGATCCGTCCCCCCGTCCCGTTTAATGTTGTTTTGGAGAGAGGGTGGGGGGGTAAAAAATGAAAAAAAGTTAAAAACCCGGCGTGACAGATGAACGCTGATTGATCAGCCCGCCAGGAGAGCGGAGACAAACGAGCGTGTGATGGATTCGGCGTGCTCGCGGTGAAGACGCTACGCCGCGCGCCTCCCTCCCCCCCCCCCGCGCCACCACCCGGAGCCCCCCCCCCCCCCCGCGCCACACACCCGGGAGCGCCCAATCGCCTCCGATATCTTCTGTTCAACGGACACTTAATGAAGCGGATTCACCAGCCCAGGGAAACAGAGCATTATCAGCCAGGTCCTACCGAGCTGGGGCTGGTCCAAGGCTGTCTATCCCTCTATCCCCCCCCTCTCTCTGTCCTTTCCTCTTCCCCAGTCTCTCTCTCTCTCTATCCCCCATCCTCTCTCTCTCTCTCTATCCCCTCGCTCTCTCTCTCTCTCCCTGTCTCTCTCTATCTCTTCCCTCTCTCTCTCTCTCCCCCTTGCTCTCTCTCTCTGTATCTCTATATCCCCCCTCTCTCTCTCTCTCCCCTTGCTCTCTCTCTCTGTATCTCTATATCCCCTCTCTCTCTCTCTCCCCTTGCTCTCTCTCTCTGTATCTCTATATCCCCCCTCTCTCTCTCTCTCTCTCTCTCTCCATCCATTCCGTGTGCCGCCACAGTTGTCCCAGAGTAGATGTCAGCTCTGTGTTCAGTGTGCCAAGTTTAGGCCCCAGTGACTTTGCGCAGGGAACCGCTCTCTACCCCTACTGTCTACATCAGCTGGGTGCCGGGCTGGTGTGTGTGTGTGTGTGTGTGCCTGTGTCTGTGCATATACACTTGACAGACAGAATGACACACTTTCCACAGCAATGACGACTACAAGGAACTTTATTTCAGCCAGAACTCATAAAAAAAAAAAAAAAACAAGTTGACCACTGAGGGAACTGGCTGACCCATCTGATGACACTCAAATTGGTCAAATGACTTGGAACAACCATAGAAAATAAATCACAGCAAATATTGTGCAACTGACGATTAAATAAGCAGAAAGAATGATCGTATACACATTTGCAGCAACACATGGTATTACAAACCTGTTTATAACATAAAACAAATAGCTGCAGCAGTTAGGATGCACCTGTAATTGGGCTATGTTGAAGTATGTAAACATAGCTGTTGTGTGAATTGGACGCAGCTGGAAATGCTTCCATAAGGATTCATGCAGTTTCCACGCGAGAAACTGCACTGTGTTTCAATGGATCAAAGTGGGGACTTTCACTGTGAACTGCAAACGAGGTGTTCCAGCGTGCCCTGCCAAGAGATGCAAAGCTTAAGCCTGTGTTTCACCCCCCCCCCCCCCCCCCAAAAAAAAAATATCACAGTGCGGATTTTTCTTCTATCCTTATTTGATACGCATTGCCACAAGTGCCAGAGTTACTGAGACTTCATAACGAGTTTATCATTGAAATGTATTTCACTAAAACTAAAAATGAGAAACTAACTTTCCTTTTAAAATCTTGAAATTATTGGAGGTGCCCTTGTGTTTGACACTGTAAGGTACAAGATTACAAATATGCGATTAGAATGTTACTGTAACTGAACATTCTAATGCTGATGTCACAGTCACCACTGGTAACTGAACGCAAAATATTCTAGAACACTGCCTTAGAATTTTGAAGAAAAAAAAAACATTCCAAAAAACCTACTCTTCAGAAGGTTAAAAACCTGCTTTTCTTTTTCTTTTCTTTTTTAAGCAAGTGTGGAATTTTGATGCACCAGACCTGATGGGAAGAACGCGGTGATGGATCTGGGGGGCTCAGACAGCAAACTGTGATGCCAGGCAAGTGGAAAGAGCGAGTTAATTAAAAAACTGTATGAATATTCATGAGACGCTTGTGCCTTTCCATAATTACATTTTCAAAAAAAAAAAAAAAAAAGATTTTTTTTTTTTTTTTTGGTGTGAGACACTGCGGTAGGCGTACTTTCATAGGTGTTGTCAAAATCTAACTCAGTCGCAAAGGAAAAAGGGAACGAAAATTAAAGATTTTCTTGTTAAAAATGATAAGAAAAACCTGAGACTAGTCTCTTAACTATTTATTTCTGCAGTTCCAGAGATAAGTGCCCAGTTAATATATATATATGTCTCAGTTCAGAAGCACATACTTTAGGAACTAGGTGTAGCATTCTGCGGCAAATGACTGTAATGAAAACTAGCGGCCCCTTAATGGGGGGGGGGAGGAGGGGGGGTGATTATAAAATGTGCTTGTGTGTGCACTTATGCACATTATTGTATCTGAGTGTTTATGAAGCTGTTGACAGGGGCACATTGAGTGGTTTTAAGGGTGCCGCAGCAAGTACCAGCCTGCCAGTGATTTTAGTCAGGGAGAATTTCCACGTCTCTGTCCCCCCCATCGCCCCCGCTTTTGTCTATGCATCACATGGAGCTGCAAATTGGTACACAATTCTCTGACACTTGCACACGGGCTGTAGTCAGATCTCCTGAAGCCAGTGCTGTCTGTGTGTGTATGCGCACACAGAGTCACTGCCCATTGTTTCATACTCCGCTGGAAAACAATTACAGAAAGCTTCCGGAACACAAAAAGACTGACTGACAGCCCGAAAGGACACAAGTGACACTGCGTTCATGTCTCAACTTTGTGAAGTGCAGCAATGCAAAAAAAAACCGGAGAAAATCAATCATGACAGGGTGGTTGAACACAAAAATGTTTTTACACTGAGAATTTCACCATTTTGTGTACATCTACCATGTTTTATTTGGCTTGTGTAATCTCCTTGTATGCATTGTTTGTGCGCCAGTTTGTGGCCGTTGGGGGTGGGGTGGGGGGTGGGGGGTGGAGTTAGGGTGATTCCAAGGGCCCTCAAAAAATATTACAATTTAGGATTTTCTGTGGTGATGGGGTCCAACGTGTGCTGTTTTAATCGGGCCCAAAATCCCCGGTGGTGTCCCGCGCGAAAACACGGGTCTTTGTCCGCAAACAGTCGTCGGCCCTTCTGCCGTTGGGAGAGGGGAGGGGGCGGGGCTTGGGCGTCCGTCGAACCCATGTCCCCCCGTGCGGAGAGAGAGAGAGAGAGAGGGGACAGCGAGACAGGGGGAGCAGCACCACCGGCAGGCTGTGTGTTAACGACTAGCCCACGCTGTGTGATCCATGTACTACAGGAGACTGCGGTGGGCCATATGGAAAGGAACGAAACTACAGTAATTAAAACAGAACAAAGAGAGTACAGAGGCACCGTAATTAGAAAGCAGATTAATCAGCTGATAATTTTATCTTGATTAATGCCACTGATTTTCTCTTTTTCACTGACCTCGAGGAGTCAGGTTCAGTCCAATTAAATTTGAATTATGCTCCTGAATATTCCCTTGTCAGAGCACCAGCCTGCGAGCCATGCTAAAAATATGTATTTTTTTTTTTGTAAGAGAGAAAAATCATAATTTGGAGGAAGATGTGCCTCGCACAACTTTGATGCTCACAACCGAGGCGTGTGCTCCAAAAAGGGTAGCCAAATGCACGGTTCCACACACACACACACACACACACACACACACACACACACACACACGCGTGCACGCACACACTCACACTCACACTCACACTCACACAAACAAACACGCACGTACATGCACACACACATACACACAAATTACATATTTGTGTACAATATTAGTCATAAAATGTCTAAGGCAGCTCCTTTACACCTTAACCCTATCCAGCTTTTTGTGTGTGGCGTGCACAATTTAGACATTTGACGTTTGCTTTTCTGTCATCAGACCCACAGCTCCACATTTCACATGGAAAAACCCGAAGCCCATCACAAAGCTTACGGTGACAAACTCTCAGTCTGCTCACCAAACATTGAATTAATTCCAGTATAATTCTGTTTTAAGTGGCCAGATAACACTTTTTTGCCCCATTCTGCTGGGGTGGTGCTTGGAGAAAAACTCACTTAACCAAAAGTACCAGAGCTCCAACACAGGCCATATTACAGGTTACAAACCCTCTCCATCATCTGTCTATACGTAGCGTCCCCTGTCAACTGAAACCAAAGCCAAACTCCATCTTTATCCTTTTTTTTTCGTGGCTAAAGCTACTGTTTAAAGTGTCAAAAACACAGCGATGAAGACTATTCACCGGCTCTGAGGAAGGCTGATAATGCACGGCGAAATGTCAGCCAACCTCAGAAATACAGTCCAAATAAAATAAAGTGATTTCTGCCTAGAAGTCCTCTTTATCATCAGAGTGCTCCAACTTTGTTTTCTGGTGATCTGTCCCTCTCTCTGTCCCTCTCTCTCTCTCCCTCCCTCTCTCTCTCCCTCTCTCTTTCTCACTCTCTCTCTCTCTCTCTCTCTCTCATCCTCTCTCTCCCCCCCCCCCACCCTTGCTTGGCGGTGCCTTGGCTGCTCTTCAGCTGACTGGACGGCGTCCAGCCCCCACACCCCCCCCCCAGCACAAGGTCCCTTTTCGTGGGACCCTGCCAGCCCTGTTTCCAGGGCTTGGGGTACAGGGGGGGCCTGTCGCTGCTGTCACTGCCCGTCCCACCAGGAAGTGACCCGGGCCAGAGAGTTAATTCCTCCAGATCTGTTTAAAAAGGGGGGGCGACAGCTCTGTCCCGCTCGGGAGGCGGGGGGGGGAGGGGCTGGCCGGTCTCCTAACTCTGCTGGCTGGAGCTAAGCGGTTGGGGGGCGAGGGGGGGTGTGCAGGGGGGTTCGGTTAGGAGAGACTGAGGTCTGAATCCAAGCATTGGAACTGCTGAATGACACGTTAAATCTCAGCTTTGGCCCTCAGATCACAGATTCTGAGGTGATCGCAAATAGAAAAAATAAAAAAAAACTGGAAAGTTCCGGAATATTCCGGAGTTTACAGCCTGGTTCAGAAAAACCCCACAAAAGGTCACACTTTTGTGTCATGCGAGCAGGAGTTAAATAATTTTTAACATTTTTTTTTATTTTTATAAAGATATATTTATTTCTTTGGCTAAAGATGATGCCATAGTTTTGTGGCTCCCTCTTGACAGCTGCTGGACCTGCTTGTAGCTAATATGATTTCTTGCAGTTGTTATAGCCTGTCAGACATAAACGGTGTGCGTTGAGTTGCCAGAGGGAGACGGTCTTTATGGAAAAAGTAGCCGCGGCAAAAGGGATGTAAATTTTAAGCAAATACCCAAAAGAGTAATTTTAGGAAAGTGGTGGCATGGAGTTTTCAACAGCGTGCAATATCTCTGCACAAACCACAAATATCCTGTGACATTTTGAAAGTGCTTTGGATTAACAGGCCTGCCGTTCAGGGAGCAAAGAGCTTTCAGTGACACAGCCGAGGATGAGAGACAATTCACCGATGAAATATATTCTGATGAAATTTGCATATTCCAATATATCTCCCTCTTCAGCCTCCACTTTAGAAAATCAGGTTAACGTATTTATGAAGGATCCTATATAACACATACATAAAGACTTCATAAGCACTGCATAACAAGCAATGAAGGCTTATAACAAGTGAGAAACGGGTGTACCGTGTCACCATCCATTAATGTCACAAATACCATTTATAGCATATAAATGAGGTGGCATGATATGCCCCATGACAGCTTATGTCATTTGCTATAACTCCTATGAAGGTGATATGCCAGGGGTGGCTAGCCCTGGTCCTGGGGAGCCGCAGGGTCTGCTGGTTTTAGTCTTCACTTTAAATACGACAACCACTCTAGACCCAAGAAACCAGGTGGGGTGAGTTTAACTGTGCAATCGACTGCTCTAATTGAGCCATTAAGTGCTGAGTAAAAAACAAAAACCAGCAGACCCTGCGGCTCTCCGGGACCCTAGGCTGGTCACCCACTGCGATATGAAGTGCTTATGAGAGCTTAATGTAGTTATGTAAGACACTTAATAAAAATAGTATCAATGTTTAACCATGACTGAGTGAATAAAGGCTGATGAAATGACGCAAAAAAAAGGAAAGACCATTTAAACATTAAAAAATGGAATCGGGAATAGCTCAGCAGGTAAGAGCGGTTGTCTGGCAGTCGGAGGGTTGCCGGTTTGATCCCCCTGCCCGGGGCATGACGAAGTGTCCCTGAGCAAGACACCTAACCCCTAATTGCTCCCAACGAGCTGATTGGTACCTTGCATGGCAGCCTTTCACCGTTGGTGTGTGAGTGAGTGTGTGTGAATGGGTGAATGAGAGGCATCAATTGTAAAGCGCTTTGGATAAAAGCGCTATATAAATGCGGTCCATTTACCATCTTACCGGAAAGACGGACGCGAAAACCGGGGCCTGATTTTGCCAGAACGTACGACGAGCGGTTTTAAAACATTTTTTTTTTGTTTTGTCACCGGCGAGGTTCCGCGCGCGAGCCTGGGGAAGGGTAATTACCACCCCGCCAGCTTCCGCCCCTGCCGTTGTAATTGCCCGAACAAAAGCTGGGAAGCGGTCCAAACGTCTGTCTCCGCGGCTTATTACAAACTGCCAAACACCGCGCGGATTTTCTGCCCCCTGGTCCACCTCGGGGGGGGGGGACCGCATCGGGCTTGTAATTTACTATAAACACGTTAGTTCAGAAAAGACTGCCATGCCAGAGACAGACAAAAACACTTCACAGGGAAGTTCGAACGCTTTCTGCCGCATAAATAATAAAGGACATCTACCAGCGAGCAGGAGGGGAGGAGCTGATATTTTCAAGCACGTGTGTGAAATTGAAATATGGATTTGTGACACGCGTGGCGTGAACTGTAAAGCTTTTCGGATTTTGCTCTGTGGTTTGGCGAATGACGGGGAAATCTCAGTTTTTATAAAGATTTGAAAGAGCGCAGCGCTGAAGTTTTGAAATCTGCATGCATTAGGCGGTTTACTGGTTTTAACTGACAGTGTATTTTCATAACCGCAAAAGAAATGTACTTTTAGAATTTTCACCGTTCAAAAAAGTCTTGGAAAAACCCCATGAAAATGACAGCATAAAAAATATGATATAATGTATGCATGTTGATTTCGTCATAAATTAATGCTGTGTTTTGATGCATTAATTTTTAGCCTTTTAGACAGTTGTGAATAGATTAGGTAGCGACAATAAATACGTTAGGGTGCGATATAACCTGACAGCGATGAAATCAGAATTAGCCACCAAAGCGCTGTAAAAAAAAAAAAAAAAAAACCCGTCATTGGGCCTTCCGCGAGCCGACCGTTTGATGGATCCGCGAACAGGTGCGTCTTTTATTTCGTAACCGCCGTCGCCCAAGGTGACCGGCGGCCTCGTCGCCTTCCGTTCCGCTCGGGAGACGGCGAGCCAGTGTCGCTCGGAACGCTGCGTTCCGCGCCGGCGTTTTTACGCTCCAGTTTACGCTCCTGTTATTAGGGAATGTGGATAGTTAAAAAATCGTGATCACTGAGGGGGGACATCCCCCCCCCCCACTCCCCGCCCACGGTTACTTTATTTATATACGTGCATGTGCACATACACACAAGGAGGTTGTGGGGAGGGGACTGTGGGGGGATGGGGATGGAGGAGCGGTGCGTAGAGGGTGCGGGGTGCGGGAGGGGTGCGGGGGGGGTTGTACCGTCGTTGTTTTATGGTCTTTTGATATTGTAATAAACGGAAGGGTGGTGGGCGCAGGTGTGGGTTTTCTTTGGGGGGGGGGGGGCGATAAGGGGGGCGAGGGACTGTGGCGGTGAGACTGTACCCCTAATAGAGCCCTAAAGCCCCAAAGTGTGCTGTGTGCACGGGGCCCTCCAGCTTCGCCGGGGCGGGGGCTCCTCCAAACGCTAAATTGGCGGACTGGGATCACTTCCAGCCTTCGGAAGGCCTGCAGACGGAGGGAAATAAAGCTGGCGGTGTCCCCCCCTGCCCCCCTGCCCCCCTCCCCTCCGGAGGATGCTGCAATGTCGCTGTTAATTGTGAATTATGAGTAAACCCCCCCCCCCCCAGACTCGCTGGGGTCAGGTCTGTCAGAAATGATACTTTTCAGGTGGAATTTATGTGACCGTCCCACCCCACTGTTTATTTAGCTTTTTAAAAGCAGACCAACCGACCGGAATTACTGACAGTCTGCTGTTTTTATTGTTGTTCACCTGTCCTATCTCTCTCTCTCTCTCTCTCTCTCTCTCGCCTTCCTCTTTTTCATCCGGCGTTCTGTCTCCTCCCATCATCCCCCGTTTCTTTTCCCCCTCCTCCTGTTTTGCATTTTTCACCTCCATCTGTCACTTCTTTTTCTCTCACTTCTTCATGTCGCTCACTTTTTTCTTCCCACTCCCACTATCTACATCATACCCTCCTTCCTCATCTTCCCCTCTCTCTCTCTCACTCTCTTACTCTCTCTCTTTCTATCTATCTCCTCATGGCCTTTAAGTGGGGGATCTTTTCTGTCCAGCCAGCCCCCCAATTCACCAGGCTGGGGTGAAACTACCTTTTAGCATCACAGAGGGAGACCAATTGACCAGAGTGTGTGTGTGTGCGTGCGCGTGTGTGTGCTTGTCTACACGAATGTGCGTGTACACGTGACCAAGGGGAAATGCATCTTGAACTCCGTGGTCCGTAGTCCATAGTTAACTCTGCAGAGTGCACATTAGCTGCCCCCAAATCCTTACAGGGACAATTAGGGTTAAGTGCTTTCCTTTAGCAATGTACTGCCTCTGTTCCAACCCGATGATTCAGACTTACAACTTTGTGGTCAGGAGTCTGGTTGCCAAAGCAGGTTTTTGGGAGGGGGCAGCGGGGAGGTGCGGGGGGGGGGAGGTGAGCCACTCTGCTCTTGGCCAAGGCTACTGCCGCTGAACAAATAACTCGGATTTTTGTTACATTAATGTACTGCGTAGTCGTGTTGTTGTTTGTTTGCTGTTTTTTGTTGTTGTTGCAGAGAAGGATGCTTGTGAGTATACCAATCCACATTTTGACTTCGAATGAAATCCATATTTGTCCATAATTATGCCTGACAACTGCAAGGAAGGTTGTTTTTTTGTGGTTTTTATTATTAGTCAAGAGTTCAGTAATTCCGAAAAACAAACGTGCCAGATTTTAGCGAATCGTTCGCCGAATGCTCTTCGCTGCCTGGGTCAGAGCGGTTTGTACTGAAATCGGCATTGGAACGAGCGTCTGGGTGACAGCAGATGGCCTCTTGGCTCTGACGTTCGTGCCGATTTCGCCGGTGCTAAATATTCCCAGCGAATCCCTTCCCACACTTTAAACACCTAGTCTAACCCCGGGCCTCTGCACAGGATGCCCTAGAAGGGCCATGCGCAGACTCTGAACTCCGGAATAAGACTCACATTTACAAATGGCAGGTGTTTATTGCTAAGTGGCCAATTCAACTGAAATCAAGTCAGATTTATTTGTATAGTGCATTTTTTACAAACATTTGTCACGACGTGCGTTTTTAGAATGGACCACAATAAGGGCAAGCCTAGGGTGATGGTGGTAAGGAAAAACTCCTTAGGTGGGACAGATTTTTTTTTGGGAAGAAATTTTGGGAGGAACCAGGCTCTAAACTGAGAGCCCATCCTCCTCTGGCCAGTTTAGTTCTGAGCGGTCAGTCTACTGTATGCCCGCCATTCAGAGCCAATGCTATCAGAATCTTGCTTTATTTTGTGCAGAAGTACAGGCACTGAAAGTTACTGAGGAAATATTGGCTCTTGTAGATGCAAGACAACCAGTTTGTGGCAGAGATAGTATATGTGTCCAAGACTTGAAAAGCAAAAGAAAGTAACACCTAGGAAAAGGGTGAAACAACTCCTTCATTCTTTTGGTATGTCGCTTGCTATATCAGTGGTGACATAACACACAAATAGGCCTATTTGAGGCTATTGACATAAGTACATTTATGAATGCTTGTGTAGTGCTTATGAAGGAGTTATGTAGCTCATATGAAGTGACATTCAGGAACAGTGCTACCAAAACCCAGGGATGTATCCAAGGACACACAAAGGATTGTAGGGAATTTTCTTTTTTTAAGAAACAAACTATTGCTGACGCTTGAAAACTGTACATCATTTATGGTGACAACAGCAACAGAAAAGGCGGGGGGGGGGGGGGGGGAGGGCGGCATGGTGGAGGAATGGCGTTTGAAATGGCGGAACCACAGGGACCGTGGATTCCATCAGTGGGGAGGGGGCTTGGGACAGCCAATCCCGGAAGGGCTGGAGCCAGACTGGTCACAGGTGACTGTCATGTGTGATAATTATTATTACTGTACACCTGCTCCTCCACACTCATTAACTTTGGATATGCAAATCAGCCCCCCCCCGTTGCATTGTGGGTAGGTTCTCCTCTCCTGCAGATAAGAGAAAGAATGTTCAGCTGCAGGATTTAATTAGGATAATTTGAACGCTCGAACCAACACGTGCCGAGAGAGAGAGAGAGAGAGAGAGAGAGAGAGAGGAACAGGAGGATGAGGAAGGAGGGTTTGATGAAGATTTGGGGAAAAAGTGAGTGACAAGAAGGAGTGAGAGAAAAAGTGAGTGTGCGATGGAGGCGTAAAATGCCAAACAGGAGGAGGGGGAAAAGAAACAGGAGATGATGGGAGGAGACAGAAGACGGGATGAAAAAGAGGAAGGGGGAATGAAGGAGAAGCGAGGGGAAGGGGGGGGGGTGAGTAACCTTCCTTCTTCCCCCGCCCGCAGCTGACACCCCTCCATCCTTCCTGCACGCACCCCCAGTCCCTGCCACGCCCTCCGCGATGTCGCGGGATTGATTATGGGTCTGCGGGAGAGAAAGGGGAGGGGGGGGGGGGGTGACAGAGGAGTCTGCCAGGGGGGAGGAGACAGCAGGCGCTCTTGACAAGGACGACACCTCGCCCCCGCCCCCCCCCCCACTTGTCCCGTCACGCCACACACCGAGCTTCCAAACCCAGCCCCCTTTCGGAGGTGAGGCCTGGAGACCGTGCCCTGATGAAGACGGGCCTGCTCCAAACAGCACTCCCCCCCTGTCCCAGCTGAGTCTCCACCCCTCAGACAGAACCAGCTCTTTAAAAACAACATGCTCCTAGCATCTGACCTCTGTGCACCAGTGATACCACCAGACCTGGGTCAAATACGTATTTGTTTTGGATTCAAATACTTTTCTGTGCTCTGTTGATCTTGCCTGGTGTCACCTAACCATGCCAATATGGCCAGAGGTGCAAGGTTTGCACTTTTTGAGAGTATTTAATTGGTTCCAATACGCCAGACAAGATCAGTAAAGCATAGAAAAGTATTTGAATCCAAAACAAATACATATTTGACCCAGTTCTGGATACCACTAACCTTTAACCTGCTATAGCCAGTGCACTAGTGATATTGCTCACCTCTGCCCTGCTGTGTCCAATGCACCTGCACATGCATGGCTACCTGTACCCACCTGGGTGAATATCAGGTCGCCCGCAAACACGTCGACTGGCGTATTACCATATTACTGGCCCTTTGAGCAGCAGGCCGCGTTGATGCCTGATCTCCCGCGCTGGCCTCTTGCTGTAGGAAGGTGAGAGGTATGCGGTGAGAAGGCCGGTTGAGTCATCGACAGACACGCGTCATCTCCCGCACGATTCCAAAACACGCGTCAGCGCCGACCCGAGCGGGAGCCGAACGCCCCCAGCGCCTCCAAAAAAAACGGCAGTCGCTCGAGAGGCCTTTAGCCCCTGAGGTAAATGAATCGACCCCCCCGCCTCCCCCCCCACCACAAAAAAGGGGAGCCATACTTCGTTTTAATCTCCGTGCTGCTGGTGATTGACTGAGATAGCGAAAGGCCTCTTTATCCGATTGGGGGGGGGGGGAGATAACTGTCTGTTTTCAGTGCGTATTGCCTTGCTGCCAAACACGATGGCGGACAGAGCGTACGACGACACTCTTTTTGGCACACGCGGCGTTCCATAGCGTCCGCTTGGACGTCGGCCAACCGAAAACCCTCGTGGGAAGAGAAAGCGCGGTGGCATGGGGCACGCTAATTATTATTTTAGTTCCATAACGTTGTTTCGTCTCACAGCTCATGGTTGGGGGGGTCTTGGCTGGTGTGAACTCCGGTCCTTGTTCCACCTACTCACACATTCAGGAGGAAAACTACTCGTGCCTGGACATCGCTGGAAATACGGTGGCGAGATTCCAGGTAAAAATCCAAGCAAACAAGGCCTCGCATATAAATGCCATCCTCAGTAAAAAAAAATGCCCGGTGTTAATTCAGCCCTAACAGAGCACATATGAGTCCACTTGGGACCATAAATACTCTGTAAGTGTCAATTTAACACTGAATCGTTTAGTGTTTGCAAGCCACAGTGCTCTGAGATCAGTGATAGGCACTAGGATTCTCAAGGCTCTCTGCTCTCTCCTCTGTGTCATCTGTGAGAATGAATGACACAAAAACGGAAAGCAGGACGCTGACGTCGGTGAGCCAGACAGAGATGACATCACCACGGGGGCCGGCGAGTGAAGGGGACACATCCGTCATGTCACATCTGTTGTTTGTAGGGCGGATAAGCGCTTAAACATGCCTATTTACCCCCCCCCCCCCCCCCAGGTGCATGGAGACAGGGGCAAAAGATGAGACCGTGCACTTCTGTCCTTCTGATTGTGTGTCTGACGAGTCTTTTCAAGCCGTTTCACTGTTGTTCCTGTGCAGGGTGGTTAGAAAAGGAACATCACCGCAGTTTGACCTCGCCTGGTAGTGCACTTCAAGGCTGGGGGGCGGGGGGGGCACAGGGAGACAACTTTGGGGGCATAGTGAGGGTTAAAGGAAAAAGGTGCAGGATGTGTGTGTGTGTGTGGTGTGTGCATGACTGTACGGTGGGGTGGGTGGGTGGAAGTGGGGGCGGGGTGGGGTGTGACACTGCTGACAAGAGCTGAGAAGAGTTACCAAAACATGCTCAATCATTCAAATGTTTTGATCTGTTTGTTATTATTTTAGTAGCCATCGATCCGTGTCAGACAGTAATTACGGGGAATGCGCATTGCTCGGTCAATTGCTCGGAAGGGAAAATGCAATGTATAAAATGAACTATGACGGAGTGCATTTTACACCGACCGTGTTGCTTTCGTCCAGCGTGGACTCCTATTAAAAATCAGTTAGAGCTGAATTAACGCTATCCGATTCTGTGCCTTCTCTGCTGATTTACCTGCTGACTTACCTGTTATTTTTGTCTGAGCTTTCGTTCTCACTGTTTTATAGCCTGTTCTCACTTTCAAGGGATTTTGTTCACACCTTAATGTCGGCCGCGTCTCTGTCGCGTTCCTCCGCTCGGCTCGTCGCCGTTGTTCCGGTGCTCCGCACTTCCTTCTCGCGCACGCGTTGTCAGGAGCGTAAGGTCTCCGCTCCGGCTTCAAATACCCTTCATGAATTATTTCCCCGCCGTCTTTTTTTAATTTAACGGTCTTTCCTTCTCATTTGCATGCAGAGTTTATTAGCTCAATCTGCCTGTGTCTTTACCCTTGTTTGTGTGTTCCTTGGGTGCACTAAATATTACTCGCGTATAGTAATTAACGCGCACACGCGCGGCGCCAATTAAAAAGACAGACCCTTCTACCCAGCCGAGCTTTCGGCTCCGGGCTCGGCATGCGTTCCTAATGAACTCTCCGTTGTCACTGTGAGATCACCCCTCCATCAGATACCGAACGTATCACGGGATGAGAGAGAAAAGCCAAGAAGCACATCCGCTAGACTTGTTAATACCGGACTGCTTCTTGGCAAACAAGAACAAAACGAGAACATTTTGATCTCACTTTTTGTTGTTGTTGTTTATTTTAAAAGCTCAACTTTATGTGCCCAACTGACTGAGTAGGAGAGAATGTCAGAACAATATGTTTGTGCAGTTATGACCTTGCAGATTTCATTTTGGCTGAAGTAACTTTAATATTTCTTTTTAGACAATTTCACGTGGATTTTATTAAAATGTATGTCAATCTGACTGACAACACCCCAATGTTATAGTTTGATTTTAAATTACCAACAACACAATGTCAGCATGTGTAATTTATTTAATTAATAGTTTTCTGTGAGAACAATACCAACCAACTGAATACCATTTTTTTTTTCAGACAGGAAAAACAATAGATATAAAGACAATAGATATAATACCCCTGAAAACTGCCACATTTCTTTTATTTATATTATTCAAACTTTTCCAAAATATTCATTATCCTCGTCGATTTTGAGTGGCACGTAATTAATCATTCCCAATAATTACTTTTCGTCAGGAAAAGAGCGCGTGCAGATACCGTGCTGCGCTCGCAGCCTAACTCCGGCATACAAATGTTCAATGGACTCAATTTCAGTTTTAATAAAAGGGGAGTCAACATTATTTTATTAGTGTGATAGACTGGCTCGCTGTGCCTGTCCTGGAACGTGTTCATTAAAGACTTCTCCCCCAGCACGGCTTAATCTGTTATAATTGTGGCTTTAATAATCTCGGCAACCCGTGAAAAGGTCAGGGTTTAGACAGAAATACCTTAACGGAGAAAAGAGAAAAAAAAAAAAAAGGAAGAGAATGACAGATCATTTTTATTTCTTCCTTTCTGCCACTAGTCCATGCTGTTGCTTCACGGTTTAGCGTGGCTGCCGTCGCGGCCTGCTTGGCTCCCTTCGTATGGAGCTGTGTGCTGAAATCAGCTTTCGCCCGAGCACGTGCCTGGACACCGTCAAATTGCGCGGACAGGAAGTAGGGAATGCATAAGCGGATCGGTAAATTGTAAGCAAAACAATAATAACAATAAAAAAAGAAAAAAAAAAAAAAGATCGGCACTCTATATGGGTGTTATATAATTTAGCTATACACATACGGTGTGTGTGTGTGTGTGTGTTTGTTTTTAAACCATTGAATTGGATATTACAAAGCCAAAAAAGAAGAAATGATTCTAATTTTAATTCAATTTTTCTGAAGGGACTTCACTCTGCCAAAGCAATGACTCAGCCCAGCGTAAGAATTTTAGACTAGAGTCAAAGGCTTCTTTTCATAACAAATTTAATAATATTCATAAGCCAAGTGATCACCCACGATTAAAACTAATAAACACAGCAAGAAAAACAAAAACAAAGGATATGCCATCCATTATGTGGCATGCCAACCAATTCATTTGGTCTAGCTCAATTCATGATAATATAAAGCACAATTTCACAAAACGTCAAGTCGCATTGACGAAAAACAAATTCAAAAACATCAAATTTAGTTTTATTTAGTTATGCATTTAGATTGTGCAGTGTAATATATGCACAGACTGAGTTCAGACTGACCCGAATTTGGTTACAGTTTATTGATACCAGAGCAGAGACATGCGTCCATAAATCACCGTATAACTAAACTATGAGCTGAATGACTCTGATGTACTTCCTGTGGAAATGGGATCACGTGGTTTTAAGGGCCTGTCATTATCTCCATGGGCTCCAAAGCTGAAGTTGAAACTGGAAAAAAAAAAGAAAGAAAGAAAAAAAAAAAAGAATTCATTAATATGCAAAAATATTCAAATTAGATTGTAATTAAGCATCTACTCAGTAGAAACCCTTATCATGATAATTTATGATAAACTCTACATTCACTTTGATTGAAATTGACTTTTGGTGCTGAGCTACCTATCATGATTACAAAAGTGCATCTGAAAAAAAAAAAAAAAACATTTAAAAATACTTATTGCAATGATGATTACGTTATTAGTGCTTAAAGATAAAAAAAAAAAAATCACTGATTGGATATTGCAGTTAAATACACCAACATTGTTTTTGAACTGCAGAACAATGTCACAACTATTTAAATATGTGAACAGGACAGGATAGCATGCATGTGAACATTAATAAAAGTCAAACAATATGCACTACACATTTCTGATAAAATATCTTCTCGGACAAAACCTTTCCTTGGTGTTCTATGCGCGAAAACTGCTGAATTTCTTCCTCTTAGTGTGGCATTAGTAACATTCATTCTATTCATTAAGGCTGTACAATCTATTACAGGTTTATTATCATTTTAATTGATTTGTGATTGTTCCCTATTTTTGGAATCTCTCTGCCATGAATTACCTTTGGATCATCACTCACACAGTCTCCTGCAGCAGCAAAGACCCCATTAACCATTTACTGAGCCAGTTCTAACGTAACGCACACAAACTTTTTTTTTATTGCCACCAGTGCGATAAAACAGCCTGTAGCAACACATCGTATAAATATGCATAATTAACACAGAAGAGCTAAGGGGATATAAATGGCTCCAGGTTCTTACAGGGGCTCACTACGGAACTAACAGCCTTGCTGCTGGGTGGAAGGCCATTGTGATGTCACAGTCACTTCTAATGGTCTCCAGGGCGATATTTAAGAATGTAATGGCTGTGAACCAACTGTGAGGTAATAAAGAGGGCAAAATTGATAAGGAAGGATGGCGGTGGTTCAGTCTGCTCTGCTCTGGAGAGTGTACATAGGAGTGGACATAAACCTATATCACCCACACAGCCACACTGCAAGGTCTTTTTTTATCACGTCTGTTTTTTAACCTCTTCTTTTCACTCTGAGGTACTTGAGGAGTGGGGGTCTGGATGGGGGGGGGGGGGGTTCCTCAGGAATCACACACAATGCATGTGTGTATGTGTGGGCATGGGTAGGGGTACGCAATTTGTCAGTGGTGATACTGAATGAAATAGCGCCATGTCCATCTGTCCTGCTCAAACGCAGATTGTCCGTTTGTCTGTAGATGCCCAGCTGCAGGCAGGCACCACAAGGCCAAACAGTGACAAGTTTTTGAAGGGCGTGCAGAGCAGCTCGCATCACCTCCTGCCAATCACGCATTGACTGCTTGCAGCTACGTTATAACCTGTTATAACTGACCCAGTGAACTTAGGCGTGAGGGCATGCCTCAGGTTTACGAATGAGAGAGAGGTATTAATGGGGGGGTGAGATTGAAGCGAGGGAGATGGGTACGGTTGGGGGGGGGGGGGGGCGCGATCTCTGAAAATAAGGTGTGGGAACCGCGGGACGAGCTCGCGATGGCGGCCTAATCTCACGGCGTCCTAGCGGCGGACGCCTTTTCGGCTCATGCCTTCCAGCAGGGCGTCGCAAACCGCGATCCGTGCTGCTGCATGCTGGGAGAATTCATTTACGGTTTAGAGGAGCTCGACGAGTATTTGAAGAGGCCTCCCCCCCCCCCCCCCCCCCGCCTATGCTATGCTATGGTGATTTGTTTTCCTTCTGAATTAGGTTTCCCCAATATGTGCCTCTAGGCCTGTAGAGGGAATCCTCCCTGTGCAGTCAGATCTTATGTCACCAACACCCGCCCTGCAACCCCCCTGCCCCCCCCCCCCCCCACCCGAACCCCCCCACCCACTCACCCTCCCACTTTCCCTCTCCGATGACTCACTGGCCCATCAAGTCAAGAGTTCTCACACATAATAATTTTTTTTTTCTTTTGGAAAAAACCATCAGCGATTTTTTTTTTATTATCTAAAGCCTCGGAAGATTCCGCCACGCGCTTCGGACGACTGAGGTAACGCGTTTGGGAAATACACACACGCCCATCACACGTGGACGTCGATAGATCCTGGGGGTGAATTTTGATGTCTTTTTTTTTGCTCCTGCTGGTGGTCTGGCTGCTAGAAGGGCAGTTAAATTTCACTCATCAAGTAGCCCTTAATCTCTCCTTGTAAAAACTCCAGCAAGGCTTTCTAGCTTTGGCGGTTGATTCTAGGGGCAAAGGGATTACCTATCGCTTGGTCGTTAATGCCCAGCCATTGCACTTCTCATTAATGGCTACTTGTTGGTGATTTATGAACCTTGGCCTTTTCTTCGTAAGACATTCTGGATGAGCGTGTCAACTAGATGCCTGAAATGTAAAAATGCAAATATGGGTGTGTTTATGTCAGTGTTTTGATCTCACTACGATCATGAATCATTAGGAAAGAGAGGTGGACAGGGATGAGAGAGAGAGAGACAGTGAGAGAGAGACAGGGAGAGAGGGAGAGGGAGAGAGAGAGAGAGAGAAAGAGAAAGAGATAGAGAGTCAGGTCAATGCATCATAAGAGATTACCAGCGATGTCCCTCTACCCTCCACACGACCTGACAGCCCGGTGGGTTGATATCTTCATGGTCTCCCTCGGCTTGGTTAAAGGGCATACAAGGTCAAACAGTAAACCCGGCACTAAAATCCCCCCCAAACTCCCTGGCTGAGACGTTATCTTTATCGAGCCGTCACGTCAGCCAGAACATACCGCCGCACTAATGACTAGCCTTTCATACAACCCCCCCCCCGCCATGACCCCCCCATCCCGTTTCCCAGCAACCCACTCAACTGTCTGTGTAAATACAGTTGCAGATTTGGAAAATAAGGAGGAGACAGAGGCCAAAGAGAAATGAAAAAAAAACTATCACAAAACAACAAAAAAAAAACTAAAAATAAGAAAAAGGAAAGAAACGATAACAATCAAAACCGAGCTATGCTAAAGATTCCGGAATTCTGGAGCCGTTTGTCTTCACCGTTCGTGTTCCGGAACACACACACTTTCCTCCTTCAAAGGGTGTGAGAAGGTCCTTCAAACTAAGCTATGAAAATGTAGGCAGACAAACAGGTGTAGTGTTGTTGAAGCCACCCTGCCATCGACGCAGTCTGGTGGCCTTTCTTTCGCTCCTGGTTTCAGAGTGAAGTGCCCGCACCTGCCTTCATTTCCTAATGATACAGAAATTCCAGTAGATTACTCGCTGAGGTTCATCTTTTGCGCACTCGTCACCCACACACACACACACAAAGGCACACTCACACACACCCACAACACACACACGAGCACCCACACGCCCGCATGCACGCACACCACACGCACACACACACACACACACACATACACGAAGGCACACTCACACACACCCACACACACACACACGACACCACACGCCGCATGCATGCACACACAGCACACACACACACACACAACCAACCACACACGCATGCACACACCAGCACGACGTCACACACGAGCATACTCACACACATGCACATACACAGGTGCACAAACACACACACACACACACACACACACACTTTCCAGAGAGGACTGGATGGGAAGAGAACTTTTGGAGGACATAATTGTATTTGCCACTCAAAGGAAACGCAGAAGCTGTAGTGTTGGGAGTAATATTCCACAACCGTTCTATTTCTCTGAGGTTGTTAAGATCCAGTTATTTTTTGTAATGGCATTGATGAGTTGCTTCATGCACTTTTGTCAGAGGGCACATGGTTTACCCTCAAAAGAAGCCAACAATCAAGGCAATAAGTCCTAATTATGTAGGATAAAGCAATTTGTCTGCGTGGCCTTCTGTGGAAAAAGAAAACACTGGAAAAACTCACCCTCAGGGAACCTCATTGAAAACAAATGAGGAAAAGCCAGAAGCACTGGTTTCTTGGCAGATTTAAACTCTTGTTTTTGAGGTACTGGGTGTGAGTCGAGGTCTGCAATGTACCATAACAAGGATTCACTGCCGTGATGAGGACTGTATTAGGTCAAATAGCCTCATTATAAATAACACGGGTATAGACAGAGGAGCCCATTTTCATAGACTGGACACTTTCTTTCAGGGAATACTTTATCTCTCTCTCGCCAAACATTGGCACTAAAAATCATTGAAACCCACCAATATCTTCTTGCCGACGTGCTACTTAAACGCAGCTACCTCATTCTTAACCTGTTGCATCTGAGGGATTTATCATGATCATTTAAAAAAAACAAATCTGTAATTATGACATTCCACCGTCACAATTACATTGTAATTTTGTGTCACCATCGGAGGGTACTGTCATTTTACTTTTGGGAAAATTGGCGGGGAAATGGGATTTTGGTGCTGCGTGAGCGTTGCCCGGCCTCAGTCTTCAGAATGAACCTTTTCCCTCCTTTTTTTCCACCTGTTACAAATGCGGAGGGAAAAGAAATGAGAGGTTTAAAAAAACAAGGAAAACTCAAACACACAGGCACACGCATGCACACATACACACATATACAAACGTACACACACACTCACACACACAAACATACTCAAACACACTCACTCACTCGCACACACACACTTGCACACACACATTCACACACACACACATAAACACACACACACACACACACATTCGCACACACGTACACACATGCTCACACACAAACACACACACACACACACACACACACACTCACTCACACTCGCACACACATGCTCACACACAAACACACACACGTACCCTCAAACACACATACAAACACTCGCACACGCTCTCTAAAAAGGCCGAAACCTTCGCATTCCGACCATCGAGCGCCGATCGCAGAGAGTCGGGAGGGAACCTCTGGAACAAAAAGCAAATTACAGTTCAGCAACCCGCCGCCCCCAATTTCAGCGCGGCGGAGAGAGAGAGAGACGCACAGAGGAGACGGAGAGGACTAAATTACGTTTAGTTTGGGGTTTTACATTTCAATTTAGCCCCTGGGCTTCGGAGACATTAGGGCCCTAATCTAAATCCTGGCCAGCGTGCGCTCCCTGGAGCATACACCCCGGCTTCATTAGCATCCCAGCGCTCGCTCTCTCTCTCTCTCTCTCTCTCGCTCTCTCTCTCTCTCTCTCTCTCTCTCTCATCTCTCTCTCTCTCTCTCTCTCTCTCTCTCTCTCTCCTCCGCTCTCTCCTGCTCTCTCTCGCTCTCTCTCTCCACTCTTCCTCTCTTTCTCTCTCCTCTCTCTCTCTCTCTCTCTCTCCTCCTCTCTCCTCCTCTCTCTCTCTTCTCGATCTCTCCCCCTTACTCTCTCTCTCTCTCTCTCTCCCCGTAATAGCAAAAAAAAACAGCGGCTCGTTACGGGTCGTTACGCTCATATTATATTTATTTGCGATGGCGATACATCTTACATTCATCAATAGGAGGAGGAGGAGGAGGAGGAGGAGGAGGAGGAGGAGGGAAAATAAGCCGTCTAATGCAGGGCCCTGACACTGGTGGAATGACACGGAAACGGCCGTGTAATTGTAAACGGGAGTAGACGAAGTGCTCTTGTAGTAACGGCTTTTAATCTGCTCCCGATGAAATGAATCGCGTGCGTGTTTAAACGGAGAGAGAGAAAAACAAAAAAAAAAAACAATGGTAAACCTGTACATGAGCAGAGTGTGGAGGCAGGACGTGTGTGTGTGCGGTGGCTGAAATGGTGGCTCTACAACGCAGAGAAGATGGCTGAGGAACAGCCATGAGGCTCATCTGCTGGCGCAACACATTTCAAGGCCTTTGCAAAATATGTCTGGTTGCCATTGAAGTATAACAATTTTACATGAGCAAAAGGCAGCTTGAAGGATAATCGCGCACTGTAATTTAGCCCAGTATCGCACAGAGAAAGCTGTCCTAGATTCTAGTTTTTTGATTTGTCCTGAATTTTGAGCAACGATTTCAGGCGAAGCTTATGTTAAACCCCCCCTCCTCCCTCCCCCCTTCCCCCCACCCCATGGTTTTAAACTTTAAAGATTTTTGCTTTTCAAAGTTGAGGACAAAGATTGAATCTGTTCTTTAATGTTTTTTTTTTTTCTTAGAGCAACGTGTGGTTCCATCGCGGGTCAAGATAACAACCCAAATCACTCTCGAAGATCCATTAACTGTGGAACTTTAACAGCTCAATAAGAAGAAAAAAAAAAGAAAGAAAAAAACCTTTGTGTTGCTTTTAATGATCGTCTCGATTTGACAATATGAGAAACCGCCACCTCTTTCCCTCCAAAAAAAAAAAAAGATCACTTCACCGTCTCTTATGGTTTGTTCTGTTCCTTTAAAGCCACACTATACTCTATAAAATCCCATTGCAAACACTTTGCAAATATACATAAATAGTGTAAAAACCTACCTGCAACAGTACTTGACTCCATGCGGTAAATATTCTAAATGCGGAGGTAATGGCATTTTACATAATCACAGAATAGTCCTGTGACAGGAATCTACTGTAATTTTCATAATCTTGAGATGTAATTATGGCAAATTGATGCTGCATTATCCTGAAGTAGACCATTTTCTCACCTCTCTGCTTATCGCGCTGATTTTTTTTTCCCCTTCCGACTAAATATGGGCTTTTAAACTCATTTAACTTCCTGCCAATAAAAGTTAACATCAGGGGTTGTGTCAGCAGGTGCAAGGAGGGGGAGGGGGCGGGAGGGAGAGAGAAAAAATGAAATAAATAAAACAAAGAAATGACAATAAAAACACGTGAAACGGTAATGCGCTCAACCTGACACGACGGCTTGCGAGGACCGGAATTCAAAGACCTCGACCTTGGGTGAAAGTAAAAAAAGAAAAAAAGAAATATAAGTTCTGCTTTTTTTTCCCCCCCCCGAAGTCGCGCGGGAACAGAACGTCTACCTCTCGAAAGATCTGGCGAGGTCTGGCCGTGTGATTATCGGTCTCGGTCGGGCCGTATGGGCACGGGGGCCGGGGGGCGGGTTGCGGGCCGCCGCCGCCGCCGGGACGCGTTCCCCATAATTACCGTGATTACGCCATGGCAACCATAAGGGCCGGACCGTGGGAAAACGGTGTCGCAGCCTCTCAGGATTGGAGCTGCCGCTCCCGGGCGGCCAGCGAGCCTTGACTGACGTCCCCCGCCCCGCTCTCGCTGAGCCCACAGATGGTCAGGCTGCCGTTACCGGCGGTTACAATGGAATAAATAAAAAAAAAAAAAATAATAAATATATGCGCACTTTGGAGAAGCGTAGAAACACGTTCTCTGACACCACCTCGTTTGTTTTCCAGTGTCTCTGATCTGAGAGTCCGTATATTTGCGACTAAAGCAAGACCAGCCGTTTTAGTAAAGACCCAAAGACTTGTCACGGCTCCGGTTCCTGATTGGCTGTTGCCGCCTACTTTACGGTGTTAGTTTTCACCTGTGTTCTGTGTAGCCATCCACCCATCCATCCATTATCTATATCCGCTTATCCAATATCTACACCCTCGCATCCCCTATCTATACCCACGTATCCATTATTTATACTTGCTTCTCCGTCATCTATACCTGTTTATCCATTATCTATACCGGCTTATACATCATCTATACCTGTTTATCCATTATCTTTACCAGTTAATACATTATCTATGCCTGCTTATCCATCCATTATCTATACCCACTTATCCATTATCTACACCCGCTTATACATTATCTATACTGGTTTATTCATTATCTATACCTGCTTATCCATTATCTATACCGTTGTCCATTATTTATCCTGCTTATCCATTATCTATACCTTTTGACTCCCCCGTGCCTTGGTCCTAAGCCTGTCTGTGAGCCCTTGACAAAATACCTGTTGGCTATAAGGACAAAGTTTGACTCTACATGGATGACCTCCCTGAACTTGCCCCAGGGGTCCTTCTGACATACTCTGTAACAACAGCCTTTATAAATATGCCTGGATGGGAGTGTGCCGAACAAACTTACAAACAAACTAATGCACAATGAAACGAAACGCATAAATGAGACACCTCTGCCTGCTTACTGCAGACGATATTTAGACGGACAAGGCTGGTCCCTCACACACGGGTGACATATTTCTCCTGAAGTGCCGTCATTGGTAAACAAGGACAGAACCGGCGGCGGGAGTCTGAATCGCCCTTTATTTATATTCCCGTCTTTCGATTTGCCTAAAATGGGAGACAAACTGGAACGTTCGGCTATTTTCAAAAGACGGGCCTCGGAATTTTCATGTTTTTTTTCTTTTTTTTCCCCAATCTCCATTCATTATTCTTTTCTTTTTGTTGTTGTTGTTGTTGCACAATGCGTGAATGCATAACCGGGTTATTTCGCTGCGTACTTTTCCACACGCTCGCGCTGGTTCTAATTTGCTTTTATATTGCGGCTTTTTAAAAAAAAATTTCCCTTGTGGAGAGAGAGAGTCCCCGAGTTTTGAAATTGGGCCCAGAGGGTGGGCCGGGGCGATCAATACCCTCCCCGCAGGTGTGCTCTTACCGAAAAAACTCGAAAACCGTTTCTCGACCCCCCCCCCCCCCCGTTAATAAAGCCCAACCGTCGCCGTAATCGAACGCGGCGTCGATCTGCGTCGCCTAGCGTAAGCTCCTCGGCTCCGAGCTTTACGACGCTCCTCCAGCGCGTGCGAAAACGCGTTATTGATTTTTTTAAAAAAGCATAAAAAACCCATCAGTGACAAAACAAAACGAAGCAAAACAGACAAACAAACAAACGAGGAACACTGCTGCGCACAATCATTAAAAACAAAAACGAGACAAGACAAAAAAAAGCACCCCAGAAAGATAAGCAAAATGGAGGGGGCTAAAGAACAAAAAAAAGAAGAAAGAAGTATTTTAAGTCATGATTTTTAAAAAATGTATTACATTCTCCAGCTGTTCTTTGTAGTCATCACCTGAAGCTGTTTGATGTTGAAGAAGCTCAAATATTAAACCCAGACTGACTACATCAGGTTTAATTCTTCACTTGAATGTCGACTAGAATAAGTCAATAAGACTATATTTAAAAACATGCTACAGTGTCTCCAGCTGCATATCCTATACATCACCTAAGCTTTGGAAATGAAGAGGCTCAAAATTAAACCGCGCTGACTACATGCAGTCCTTTACATTTCACTTCCAATGTCTGTACTTATGAAGTAATGTCAATAGCAGGACTATATTTAAACACCAGCCTGGTCTCATGCCATATGAATATGAATATTAGCTATTGGGAATAATGAAACGGGCTCATCCGGGGCGGCTCTGATCCAGCATCGCCCCGCTTTCGTCTATGGCAACAGTCCTATGGTGCGCTGTGGGACAGGGCTCCAACAAGGCCAAAATATGACCCCACCCACCCTACCCCCCCCCCCCCCAACCTTGCCACTGCCACCCTTTCAAAATGGCATATTTTTCTGTCAGCGTTACTGTTCTTATTTTGCCTAGTTTACTTCCATATTTCCCTTTATGTCAGTACCAATGCTAAATAAATTGTGCAATCCCTGACACCTTTGTGACAGGGCACATAGGATATGTCCAATGACAAGAGCAGGCCATTCAGTCCATCTATAGTCCTTCAGGACACAATGCAGAAGTGTACTGTGGCCTACTCCCTTTCATTTCCGATACTCCCTGGCGTATAAGTACACAATAACTTATAATACAGCTCAGATAAATATGTACTTATGGGCTTATATGTTATTTTCGCTTCTGCCAACAACTCAACCCCACTGACCTGCCGAGAGGTGAAGAGGTTTTTTTTTTTTCCTTTCTGTAATGAAGCCTCCTACTGTGCGGTACCAGACAGCAGTGCGTGGGAGGGAAATGTAGTGACACAGGTCAGGTGAGAGCGTGGTAGAGTTGCCCCTGCTAAGAAATGCTCTGCTCTAACTGTCACTTAGAATGTCGTTTTTTTTCCGTTGATGGAATTTGAATGTATCAACAGATCCGTGTGTACAGTGATGTGTTTAAGCTGAAAAGCTAATACTGCTGACTCGTTCTGTATTAACAGGAGGAGGTACTCGAAAGGCTGGCTTCCCCCCTCCATGCCTCCTGGGCCCTGGACCAAATCAGATTATTGAATTAAATAATATTTAATATCACCAAGTGCCATTTTTAAACAGGTTTTAATTTTGCCGAATGACCTTTAACTCGGCGACAGAGAATAACCACGAAGTTATGGCGCTGAGATAGAATATAAACAGACAACGGGGAAACTTATTTTGTAGAGAATTAGTATTTCCATTTTTTTTTTCTTATTCGACCCGCTAATTTTATTAGCGTTGCAGAGACGCATGTCTCTCTGAAGAAAGTCAATTCAGCGCATACAAATGGGAGGCTGTTAGTTAATTATAGAAGGTTACACATGAAAGGAAAATGTAAAAACATAGCAATCGCAAGACTGTCGAATGACCCAAAATTAAATTCACTGTTTACGTTTTTTTTTTTTTAAGTTTAACTGATTAAAACGAGATTAAACTGAAACTCTGAACAAAATAAATCAACTTCTTTCTTTACACTACGATCGAAAATAAGATGTGGCCCAATTTGCTCTCAGAGAGAATGTTGTAATTCAGAGCAGCATCTTGGGAACTGTAGTTCAAAATGAAAGCTAATTTATGCAACCTAGCCATAGCGGATAACACTTGAACGAATGTGAACCAAAAACACACTTTTTTAAATAGGTGAAGGTCACAGCTGACAGCTGAAGGTCATAAAATATAATGAGAGTTCTATATATGAAAGGACTTCTATGCAGGATAAATATGTGTGATTTGGTATCATTTTAAAGTAGGCTAACGGGTTGAGTTGCTAGCTGAATATGCAAGGCTTTCCTTTCTGTCGCTGCTTAGCAACTGAGATGTTCTTTTTGCTCTCCATTTTGTAAAATGATAAATGACATTTTCTACCGTGCGTCCTGTTCTGCATCACAGGTCAGTGATGTATTTCTAAATGTGACAAATTCACACATTATTTTGTTTTTTCGGGCGTTCGCATTAAAATGGGGGGAGACGGCAAAAACAAACCAGTCAGCCTTTCAGGGTCAGCTGTCGCACAGTACTTTGAAGATGATCTTTTTTGAAGTGACGAGCCGTTTTGCCTTTACAGTAAGTGCCCGGGGCAGATTAATATTTGTATTAATATTGCTTTTCATATGGCCCATACATCACCCTCATTGTCCACTTGGCACCACATTCCTCATCTAGCGGGCCCTGGAAAGGTATTGGAAATGCATTTGCAGGTAAATTGCGTACATAATCCTTTTTCATTGGATATTGATCTTTCCTGATGCGGACTTAATTCAACAATTCCCCAATTAGCGCTAGTCATAACCTACGCCGCGTGTTCATTTGCCGTTAATTAAACCTTTGATGTTTCGTCAGGGCAACGCTCAAAGGGAATAACGCTCTGAGGTAAAAAAACAAAACAGACCCTGTGGTGCTCAGGGGTTCGATATTCTACAGTGTTAAACACAGAGGACTCGCTAACACCTGCACGGGTGACGGTCAAAATGTGCTCAACGCTTTTTCAAAAGGGGGACAAAATGCCCTGTCAGCAAAAAAAAAGACAAAACAAGTTGAACCCTCGACACGTTTGACAAAGCAGAATTGGGTGTTGAGCGCTGCAGCTAATGGACGTGTGTGTGTGTGTGTGTGTGTGTGACCGACTGCACGGGACAGCACTCAGGGCGCTGTAAATTCAGCTCTGACAGAGAGTGCGTTTTACACCGATAAGAGTAAAGCCTTTTCAAAGCAGCGTGGGCTAGCGTAGCTTCCGCTCGAGCTGAATTAGCACTCGAAGGTTTGTGTGTGTCGGCAGATGCACGGCTCCTTCAAGGGGCCTATTTCAGAGACAGGAAGGAGGGATTCCTCACTCAAGGGCCCCTTTTTAACACGGCCAGATGAGAGGGGCCTCGAGGTCGTTGTCGGCTGTCGATCGCGGCGGCCGCGTTCGCGCTCGGGGGGGCGAAATTCCCCGACCCGGAGGCCTTCGTCTTCTCACCGCGAGGCGAGCCTTAACTACAGAGAGACGCCCGTTTCCTTGGAGATCAGAGGAACATTCCGGAACGCTCGGAATCGCGCTCTCTCTCTCCCCTGCCTGGCCTTTGTGTGCATCGGTACGTTGGAGCGGTTTGATAAAACAAACCGGAGCTCACCGGGGGTGGGGGGGGGCTGGGGGGGGGGGCTCTGTTGGTCAGATTGCTGAAGGGCATTTGATTTATTGTGTTAATTGCAATGCAAGGTACACTTCCCCTCCTTTGGATCTTTATTTTTTTTTGCCAGGGTGGATAAAGTGTGTGTGTGTGCGTTCGTGTGTGTGTGTGCGTGCGTGTGTGTGTGTGTGTGTGAGTGAAACTGTATTATAACGACCAAAATATAGAAAAAAAAAACCAGATTTCTCAATTACTCTATGCCCACTTACCCCAACCTCACCTCTAATTCCAGACATTAATCTATCATCAGTCCACAAATTAATCTATCACCAGTACCACTAAATTTAAACAAATCAACAATTACACTTTAATGTTTCTCATAAAGCAACACGCACACCACTTTGGATAATTTACGTTGTGCTTACTTATTTAAGCACACTGTAATTTCATATGGAAATTGTCCTTTTTATATACCAGGAACAATTACAGCCTTTTTAGCTTAACGGCCAATATAGTATCCCGCTCATCATTACCAGAAGTGCAATCAGTGCAAATCATTTCAACTGAACATAACCCAAACAGCACACAAGTCCAGTGTTAATTCAACCATGAACAGAGTACATATGAGTACAACAGGGACCTTATATATACTCTGTAAGAGTTGGTTTAACACTGGATATTTCTCTGTGCATGAAACCCTGGACATTACATTACATTACAGGCATTTAGGCATTTAGCAGACGCTCTTATCCAGAGCGACTTACACAACTTTTACATAGCATTTTACATTGTATCCATTTATACAGCTGGATATATACTGAAGCAATGCAGGTTGAGTACCTTGCTCAAGGGTACAACGGTAGTGTCCTACCCGGGAATCGAACCTGCGACCTTTCGGTTACAAGTCTAGTTCCCTACCCACTGTGCTACACTCCTTCGTGGACATTTCTGCGGCTTTGCCAGATCGGGCTCCGTCAGTGGCGTTTCACCAGAAATTCGGGGGGATCGAAGGACGCGGTCGAGTCTGATGGAAATATCTCCTGTTTGGTGATGGCAGTCGATAGATGATTTCTCAGGAGGCCCTCTGCGGTTCCAGTATTGAGTCGATCGCACCCGAGACACAGTCAGGGATCTGCTTTAATTTATCACTGTTGATGAAGTCCACTTAGAGTTCTTTATTCGCCCCCCCCCCCCCCACGTAATCTGCCACCGTGCATGCCTGACTGAATTTGACTTCCATTTTTTCTTATAAAAGACACAGTGCGGTGTATTCAAACTTAGCTAATGGCCGTTACAGTCTCAGAAACTGCTGGAAAGGACTTCCAGTATAGTGAGCTCCATAATGGTTGGGACAAAGACTTAAAATATATATATATTTAAGCCTGTTAAGGCTGTTGTTGCCATTTGTCAGCATGAGGACCAGAGTTGTGCCAATGAAAGTCAAGGAAGCCATTATGAGGCTCAGAAATAAGAAAAGGAAATAACGGTCAGAGACATAGGCAAAACCTTAGGCTTACCGAAATCAACTGTTTGGAACATCATTAAGAAGATAGAGAGAACTGGTGAGCTCAGAACTCACAAAGAGCCCGCTAAGCCAAGGGAGACCTCTACAGTTGATGACCGAAGAAATCTCATCATAATGAAGAAAAACCCCCAAACAGCTGTTCAACAGATCAGAAACACTCTTCAGGAGGCAGGTGTGGATCTGTCAGTGACCAGAACACTGGTCGAAAAGCACAGGGTTCGAACACCAGAACTGCCAATCAATCAAAGCGATTGATTGTAGAGACTTTCTTTTTTTTCTTTTTTTTTACAAAACCACTGTGGGCGAGCCCTCTGGAGCGTGTAGAACTGGATACGTGTCCGCTGTGGCACAGTGTACACAGAATAACCATTAGGCAACTGGGCTTGGAACTTAGAGGTTGCAGGTTCAATTCCCAATGGGCCCCCCCCACTACTGTTGTACCCTTGAGCAAGGGGACAAAGCCTGGAAATTCCGTCAGTATAATTGGATTGTATGTAAAAAAAAAAATTTTTTTTTTAAAGAGCTCTGGATAGGAATGGTTGTTAAATTCCTAAATGTGTATGATAGTCGGAGAGAAACTAGAAAAGGAGCACGCATGAGCCATCTTAACTGGTAACTGGTACCTGGGAACCTCAGGTGGGCAGCGCGCGCGGCTACGCTAGGTGGCGGTTGTGTAGCGCCGTAGCGGGTCCTCGCGGCGAGCGAACGGGAGATTCGCGGGGCGGGGCGGGGCGGCTGCTCCCAGGGTCACCCGTACGGCCGGAACCTACCCCCGCGGTCTCCGGGCTAACATGTGGTAGCGATTTAGCCGCAGACATATATCTCTTTGTTTTACTGCCGGGGGCTCTGTCGGCGAAAGTGTTGGGGGGTGGGGTGGGGGGGTCGGGGGGGCAGGCTACGGGGGCTAGTCTGGATCGTGTCAGAGGCTGGGGGGGGGGATCAGGTTCCCTGTGACGGGCCCTGGACGCTCGGTGAAGAGGGGGATTATGGGAAGGGAAGAGGGACCCCCTAAACCACTCTCTGAAAGCCCATGCACACCTACGAAGGCCGGGACTGTGCGTGTGTGTGTGTGTGTGTGTGTGTGTGTGTGAATGCGTATGTGAGCGTGTGTGTGTGTGTGTGTGTGTGTGAGCGTGTGTGTGTGTGTGCACCAGCTGAGAAAACAAAACGGAGTACTCCTCTTTTCCTCACTCCTTCGCTTTTCCCCTCCTTCTCGTACAGATGTCCATTTAATCTTCAACAGCAGGGCCCCTCCCTTAATCAAGCACTGCAAATCAGAGTCCTGTGAGCAGGTAATGATCCTTCATCGTTCCTCTCTGTAATCCTCTTCCTCCCTGTCTAGACCCCTCTCTGAATGCTGACCTGGAGGTGCTGTCTGGCTATTGGGGGGGGATATGTGTGTATTTGAAGCATCTCCAAATATTCCAGTGTATTAGTTCAATGTACAACAGTACATTTTTTAGTTTATGGCAATATATTTTAAGGATATATTTATTTCATATTTACAATATTTTTTACTACAAGGAAACAGTCGTACAGAGGGAGCAGAATGGCTAGTTTTAGAGCTCAGCTGTCAGCTATGTATTTTCACCCCTCGGTGATTTGGGGAGGGTTGGGGGGGGGTTGGGGGTTGCAGGGGGTGGAGGTTCATTTGTTTGCCGAAACACCAGATAAGGCTTTGTGTTCTTTTTTTTTTTTATCTGTTTGAATAATAGTGGCATGAATGACATCACCTCGATGCAGAAAAAGGAGCAAAAAAATCACCCGGAATGGAAAAGAGAAAGAGGGGTTTTTCTCAGCCTGAGACACCGCTTAGTGGTGATGGCGTCAGTAGGGGGCGCTGTTCATGATAAACATTACGTCTGGAACCATTGGAGAGGAAACCAGCCCTTTTTTTTGGTGCTGGCGCGGTGTTGTAACTCTTTTTTGCCGGAGGTAGGGGGGGGGGGCTTGCCCTCTCTCTGAAGGGCTTTATGACAAACGGTTGTTTTTCGGCTTTTTCGCTGACTTGTCCCTCCACGTGAAGTTTGAGTCGGGCTGGGCCTTCGAGATAAGACCGGCAGACACGCATCAATAACGTCACATGCGAGGGAAGGGCCTTAAAAAAAAGACAAAAAAACCGAAAAACTGACATTTAGATTTAGGAGAAACACAACGTATCCGCCTCAAAATGGCGCCCACCTCATCGCCCCCCTCCTCATATTTACATGAAATTAATACGCTCCTAACAGCGTGGTGCAGATTATAATTTAATGTCCACCGCCCCACTGACGGGGAGAAACAGCCTTGGGCATTACAGGTGTGGTGTAGGGAGACATGATGAAAGACCCCAAGACCCCCCCCCCCCCCCCTCCACCCCCACCCCACCACCCCCCACCTCCCTGCCCCCCCCACTATCCACTGTCCACCCCCCACCCCCTACCCTCCCGTGTCTGGAGAACAGAACAAACCTGAACATCAGTAACCTGAGCCGCCCTTCATATGTGCTCTCCATGGGGGGTGGGGGGTGGACCGCCAAGTTCCTGCACTGTATAAAAATGTTGGGGGGGGGGGGCTGCCAGATGCTTGAGGATGGAGCATCCATAATTGGGGGGGGGAGTGAAAGAAGGAAAGCAACCAGTGAGAGGAGCCTTATACTGGCCTGAGTGGAACATCACATCGGGGTGGGAGGGGGGGGAGAGGGTGGGCGGGGCCAAGCTTTGAAGGATGTCCGTGAAGGCCGTCTGCTGCTTAGCACGATACGGAAATTCCGCTCAACTGCTGATTGGGCGATGAAGGGGAATGGGGAGGGGCAAGGGGCCCTGGGGGAAGGTGGGGAGGGGAAGGGAGGTTTGGGGATTTGGGGCTGGGGAGTAGTGAACTCTCTCCCCAACCCCATCAGACACGGTACGTCGCCGCTCTTCTGTAAACTGTGAACTTTATGGGCCGGGAGGGCTGCAGCCGAACCTGTCAGCGGGGGGGGGGGGGGGCGGGGAGATTTACTGCCTGGGCGACGGCCTCAGATTAAACGTGTCTGAAGAGCACGAGTCAGAGAGAGGCCCAGCCCCCCTGCCCTCTCCCCCAAATACAGCCCCCCCCCCCCCCCTCTGCTTCAGCCTAAGTGCCCTGCGCTTACTGCAGAACCTTTCCAGAGAGGTGAACTAAAAAACTAAAATAAGTGCTCATGTTTTTTTTTTTTTTTTGTTGGTCACACTTTCTCGTGACTTTATGTGTTCTGCAGCCAGTGAACTGAAGGGGAAATGTTATTTGAAGAAAATAACAAGAGAGGTCGCTCAAATATTCAGATGAAGCATGCTGTTGTTAGATTGAACACAGTCCTAAGATTCAGAGCAAGCACTTAGAGATGTCAGTAAGCCTGGAGCCCTGCGGTAGCTTATACAGCTAAAGCTCTGGTCACATGGAGACGAGCACAAGGACTGTGCCCCCCCGCTGGGATTTGAACCCGCAGCGCCTGAGTTGGAAACCCAGTTCCCTAACTGTTGTTCCACACTACTATCCACTGATTGGACCTGGAGTACAGAACAGAAGCATGATGGTGTCCGGGCCGGTCCTGCAATGCACAATAGTGATGTACAATTTGGCATACAGTTGCCCCCCCAATGTAGGATAGGGTTAGTGGGGGGGAATTGATGATGAAGATGATGATGATGATGATTGTTATTATTACTTTATTATTATTATTATTATTATTATTATTATTATTATTATTTTTAGTATTCATGAACACAATAGCCTGAGTTTGGTTTAACAGAAATCCCGGTCTTGGACTCCGTAGGGACTTCACACTGCAGGTGGGGGAGCTGGTTCCAGAGAGCAGTAGAACAGCCACGGCAGACAGACACGATAATTCCATTTTCCCTCCAAATGAGACGAAGTGCTGGATTTTATTTCATTTTATTTTATTTTATTTCTGATCTGCCGCTGTGGCGTTGGCCCCCGCTGACCCGACGGTGGGGGGGGGCTCATCGCAAGTCAAGAGGCCTGGAGTAGACAGCTTTTACTCATTTGAGTCGCTTAATAATGAGAGCCATCGCGGTTTAACTTGCGCCGCTGAACTGCACAAAGGGCCTTTACTCGCTCCAATTAGCAGCTGTGTGCTCTGCAGATTTCGCAAAGGGCAGGGAGTCTAACTGCCTGTAATTACGTATTTATTCTTTTTCGACGTTCGTGTTCAACTGCCCGGTGTTTGATGCAATTTCAACAAAAAAAAAAAAAAAAGAGGGAAGAAGAGCTTGCGCCCGTAACGGTGAGGAGTTGGCTACCTGTCGCGTTTCGCACAGTTAGCCGGTTTGTCGCGCCTCACCGTCGAACGATCTGACCACCAGAATAATTCGTGAGGACAGTTTGCCTGAAGATTTTTTTTTTTTTTTCATGGGGACTTTATAGCATCTAATGAGCAAAGGTTTTTTTTTTTTTAATTATTATATGTGTTTTTAGAGAACCGAAATGTTAATGAAGTTGTACTGCCTGTAAAGTCCAATGAACAAATTGTGTATTTGACGCCTTAGTCGATTGTCCCCAAACATTTGGCAGCTGAGGCTACTAGCCTTGAATTATGGATAGAGATATAGACTCCGGTTTCTCCAATAACTCACACCCGTTTTCACTTACGCAGCACAGACCTACTTGTATACGCTCATGTGACCCATCCATTGTGACATCACTTGACCAATCAGGATGTACTGTACTTGAACAGCATTTTCATCAGTCATCTCATCTATTGTTTATATTACAATATTGTAATGATAAAATGGAGGCACTGGCCCTCTGATTGGTCATTGCTTTGCAAACTGAAATAAATAAAAGATTTCCCTTGGGTTTATTATAATACTTAAAGTTCTGTGGGTCGTGTCAGTTTGGACCCTGAGCAACATCCTCCGTTGTGAGTAGAAATCTATTGCACGGTTGATTTCTAAATAGGGACGCTTACTGTCCACTGATCTGAGCCTATTTCTGTTGGTTTTGCATGGTTCATTAGAATAACAATTTACAGAAAAACACTGATAGCAACATATCTTCCCTCCTCTGTTTTTCGAGCATACGGTCTACCTCTCTCTGTTCTATCAACAAATGTTCTGAGCCAACAGAGATTTTCTTTTGAATAGTTCTTTTACTCCGAACCTGGTGAACTTCACACTCAATAACTGTTTCAAAATCTCTCGCTCAATTTCATCACTGTGTGCATATGGGACTGTGGAGGCAGTGCTGTGTTCTAAAAAAAAAAAAAATCACTTGAAAGGCATCTGTACAAAAGCATACCCACATGCCATTGCTATGAGAAAATGTAACCCAGTGAAAGTACTTGGTTGGACATCAGTGTACAGTGTCATTTGCTGGTGTGCTGTGAATTTGTATGGTTAATTAAACACTTTCTTTCTCATCAATTTTCAAACATTTATCGATCAAATTTCTCAAATGTATGTATTATAAATGGCATACATTTCAATATCCATGCCTGCATACATTTTACATTTATATTATCACCACAAAAGAGAATACTGATAGATTTTCATAAAGCCCCCTTTGCCACTGTGCTACACGCTTGTGCTTTTTGAATCATAGAAGTAAAAAAACCCAACAACAGCAGTGTTTGCACCAGGGGAAATGCCATTTGATTCCTTCCTGCTTTGTGGGAATACAGTTCAGTTCTTCAGGTCAAAGCTGCTGTGTGTAGTTCTGCAAAGAAAGTTCCGGGCAAGCCATCGGTGCTTCTGCGGCGTCTGTAAATCGCAACCACATCTAAGCGGTGTGGTGCGCCTCCCTCTCTCTCTCTCTCCCTCTCCCTCTCTCTCTCTCTCTCTCTCTCTCTCCCTCTCCGAGAGAAAACTTTCGGGAGTTTACGTTGCCTGCACCTGACCCCAGTTGGGATGGGATGGGTGGGCCAAATTTAGTTTGGAGGGGTGCCACCTTGGGAGAGCAACGCAGGGTCATTAATCAAGGGTTTTTTCTTTTTTTTTTTTCTTCCCCCCCCTCCCCCCACCTCTCTCTCAGGATCCAGGTCAGAGAAGGAGCAACTGCCAGAGGAAAAAAAAAAAAAAACACGGCCCCCCCCCCGTGTTTTTACTCCTCTCTCTACTACCGACTGCATTTATCAGGGAACGTTCCGGGTGGCGGCGGGACCAGCGGGCGTGTGCTGGCGGTCGGAGCGCGAGTGTCGATGGCAGAGAGCGCGGCTGCATCGCTCAACGTCCCGGTCCGGTTTAAACCGGAGCCGTCCCGCGGAAAAAAAGGAGGCCTCTCTCTCTCGTAAGGTTTATAACCCCCCCTCCCTTCTCTCCCTCCCTCTCCCCGTCCCCCTCTCTCCCCACTATCCCCCTCTCAGGCCTGGGAGATATCCAAACAGTGCTGGCCTGGTTTCACCCACCCACTTAGTCTGAGTGTGTGGTGGCGGTGTGCTTGTGCTCCTGCTCCAGAGATGGATAGCGGCGGCGGCGGCGGCGGCGGCTACAGGAGTCAGCGCTAAGGAGATAAACACGTCGGCTCAGAGCCCCGTGGAAAGGTCGAGTAGCAGAGCTTGACCTGGGAACGGGTGGCCCGGTTAAACACCTAAAAACGTGCCTTTCTCACCACGGGTCACATACAGCAGGCCACCAGCCCACAGCCAGCAATCCTGGAGCGAATATGCTGAGCAGGCGATAGCTCGGGGTAAGACCGATGTCGGCGTTGGAGGTGCCGGTTCAAACCCGCCTGGGTGTTCGAAGTGTCCTTGAGCAAGACACCTAACCCTAATCCCTAACTGCTCTGGCGAATGAGAGTATCAATTGTAAGCGTTGATAAAGCGTTATAAATCAGTCCATGTATATTCGGTGGGTTTATAAGGTGAGTATCAGGTAGGTATTTAAGGTGAGTATCCGGTATGTCTATAAAGTGAATATCGGTAGGTATGGTATCAGTAGTCATAAGTATATCAGAGTTATAGGTAATACAGGTAGGTCTATAAGGTGAGTATCAGGTAGGTGTATAAGGTGAGTATCAGGTAGGTCTATAAAGTGAATATCGGGTAGGTCTATAAGGTGAGTGTCAGGTATGTCTATAAAGTAGATATCAGGTAGGTGTATAAGGTGAGTATCAGGTATGTCTATTAAGTGGATATCAGGTAGGTCTATAAGTGAAGGTCAGGTAGGTCTATAAGGTGAGTATCAGGTATCAGGTAGGTCTTTAAGCTGAAGGGTTTCTGCCCAACACTGTCACTGTTGCAGAATGCAGTCTGCCGTCTGACAGAGTGAAGTTCCGTGCACACGCTGCCAGCATGCTCAGTGCTCTATGCGGTGCACCGATCAGAAGCGCTGCCCTCCCTGAACATATTGATTAGCGTCGTGAATAAAACATCGCGCGCGGCGCGGCGCGTCGCGTCTCTGACACGTCCGGAAGCGCTCTGGGGGTACAGCGGCCGAGCGCTTTCCGCCCCATCAACACAAGCTTTTTCAGAGCGAATGAGACGTTCCCATTTCAGAGCCAGATAAAGTATTTACCACCTCGGCTAAACGTGCGCATGCGTACGCTGCACGTGAACTAAATACTGGAAGCTTCTGGCAAAAAAAAAGAAAAAAAGAAAGAAAGAAAAAAAAATGAAACGACAGAATTGGTCCAGGTTTCTCCAGTAATTGCATCCAGGGGCCCCATAATTTAGAGGGGGGAATCAAGGATAATTTCAGACTGACAGGGGCCCTCAAAAAAAAAAAAAAATTAAAACATAGGATTTTCTGTGGTTGTGGGGCCCAGTGTGAGATGTTTTCATGGGGCCCAAAATCCCTGGTGGTACCCCTGAGTGCATCAAACATCGACACATCCGGATCTTGATTTTGTGGACATTTTATTGTCTTATCACCTGTATGATAACCACAGTGTTATCAGCAGTGTTGCTGTTGCCAGTGCCATGTATATGCATGTCATTTAGCTGATTTAAATCAGCGGCAAAAGAGCTGGAAGCTCCTTTTTATATTTCCTGAACTTCTGAAACTGTAGCCCTTTTTTAGCCCTGGATTTACATGTGGTTGATGGATTAGGTGTTCAGTACTTCCTAATTTTGACTTGTGATTTGAAATACCTGCCAGTGTGACACTCATATTGTCATTTTCAATTAAGCCGCTGTGAAGCACTCGTTCAAAAATAGACTCTCCGGTGTGTTTTTGCCAAAGAATTTGAATGGATTTCTTGCCACCTTTTTGTATTTTCATACAAAATATGCATGTTTAAGATTAAACAGAATTCAACTGAAATACAATTAAATCAATATGGTTCAGTAGAAGTGAATGAAACGAACCAGACAGGGAGAGATCCCTACTGATAGAGGATACACATACATGCACGCACACACACACACACACACACACACACACAATTACATTAAACATACATTTTTAGAAAACATGCTCAATATTCTTTACACTACTTCGCACTCAACCCCCTGTATAAGACATGAGTTACATCACACAAGCAGCATCACGGTAGTCATGCACCAGGTCACACTGAGTAACTCAATAAGTTACATGAATCAGCGGGTAAACATTCCCAATGTCATTATTAAACAAATACAAGCCGGGCCATAGTTTCCCCCCCCCCTCCCCCAAAAAAAAAAAAACTCCCCAAAAACCCAACCCATCTGCCTGTGATTTCAGCTGCCGCACTTCTGCTCCCTGCGTTTTGAGCTTCGGTGTGAGAATGTCCTAATGGCTTAAGCATGTCCGCCAGGGCAGCCTCATAAATCATACATGTGTACGCGGTGATGGACAGGTGACAGAATTTGGCCAGCTTCACCGTGTCCTGTCGGAGCTGCAGACTGCAGTCCCCCCCCCCCCCCCCCCCCCCCCGGACAGGGAGGCCCAGCTGCAGGCCCCCGGCCTTTTGACTGTAATATAAACAGTCTTTGAAAGGTTTAGTCTGGACACCAGATCCCCCTCGGTCCAGCCAGTTTATTTTATTTTATAATTTTTTTTTTTTTGTGTTGCGTCGCAGTGGAACTGGCCCTGTGTGCAGAGAGAAGCCTTAAAGCAAACAGTCGAAGCCCCCATTACCCCAGTGCGTGTGCCTGCTCCTGCTCCACTGCTAGCCGTGATGTCATCCGGCTTCCACAGAAGGGCATTGTGGGAAGGGGTTATAGAATTCCTGGGACTTTTGCTCAAAAAGTACGTATATATTTTTTCTTTCTTTCTTTTGTCACATGCAGTACAGTTTATATTGTACACAATCACAATGTGACGGGGTTTGGAGGAGCCACCCGCCTATGAGAACGGCCTTCAACCACGTCCAGCTGAGAAAGAAAAAAAATAAGATGTAACGAGACGTTAAAATTCATAATGTAACTGTAAGATTACTCAAAACGTACCTGCTCTATTAATCCCCCCCGTTAGGTTTCTTGTGAACATAAATTTCCACTTATCTTCGTCCCTGAGGTAATGACCGGGTCCTGATAGTGAAGTCGAGCAAAGGTGTAAGTGTTAGTAATCCTTGGCATTAGCGATTTCATCCCTTTTGTAAAACTTCCTGTCCCACAATGCACCCTGTTTAACATCTCCTGATGCTAAAACAGGGTGCACACACATACACACATGCACACACACACACACAGACACACACACACGCACACACACACACACACACACACACAGACACACACACAGACATACACACACGCACACACACGCACGCACACACGCACACACACACACACACACAGAGACACACACGCATACACACACGCACTCACACACATGCACACACACACACACACACAGAAACGCGCGCTGCGTGGCACACCTTGGCCTTGCGGCGGGGCAGGTAATAATTACTCATTCAAATGAACACATCAGGACGGCGGGCAGACAGGGCCTTCCCATCACAGCACTGAACAAATACATCAAGGCATTAGCGGCGCAGCAGGATGACAGCTAGCAGAAGCGCACACTGTGCTGAGCTGGCTGTTTCTGCAAAGATACCGTGTTGTGCAAAGATGCTCCAGCGCAGAGATCACGCTCGCTTAAATACCAGGGGGTTGAAATTAAACGTGCCACCGCCGCTGCTGCTGCTGCTTCCGGACGGGGTAATGTGACCTTGAAAATTGCAGGGCTAAATTAAAATAAAATAAAATAAATAAAAAGAAAATAATAAAATGCATTCGGACAGAGAGACACTTTGCCCCTGCAAATATTTCATTCTTACTGGTCAGATAGTAAGATCTTATAGTTCATACTTTGGGATGATAAAGGCTTGAGTAAAATACATTTTTTAATTTTCATGTATTTGTCCAGTTCTATTTTTCTGTTGTGTGAGTGGCCAGGGGAGCAATTTGAACAACAAGAAACAGAAACAACAACAACAAAAGAAAGACTGTTTCATAAAGTTAAAATTTTCTAAAAATCAAGACAATAACAAAAACAAAGATTGCAGATAATCCTTTGATTTTAAAAGTAGTGGCTTTGAATAAAATTCTACATCTGGAAAGTCTTTTTCGTGTTCACCATCTCCATGTAGCTAATTAACCGTCAAAAACTCAGTTCAATGTTTTGATCTTTTCCTTTCTGGTGTCCTGACGCAAACCGGGAATAATTTTTGAAGCATGCTAACGGAAGTCGCCGGTGATAAATGTATAGCAAAGCGGGGTAATACATTCTCATCCAGGGATACTTCGCTAAGAAAATTCAGCTCATGAATAGCACATATGCAGTTTTACAGCTTAAATGGACCATAGATCTGCAGCCCACTGCCACAAACAAACACCTCCTCTAATCTTTGTTTACGAGCACAACAACAATCCAAACACAGTCTGTTGAAGGGTGAAAAAAATTTGTGCGCAAAAGAAACCTTTCCTTTCCGGTACGTCTGAATGCTAAATACACAAGTATGGTTTCTAAATCGAAAACTAGTGCTCTTCTTTTAAATATAAACATTGTCTACAAGTTACAGCAGAGGCATGTGGCTATAACTCTGGGCAGTTGGGTGAGAACAGGACCTGTCAGAGAATTTTCAGTATCTCCCTATACTGTCTCTCCATCACAGTCCTACATATCTTCATGATGCCAGACTCCCCCCCACCCCCAATCCCACCCATCTCTCCAGCTCCCCCCCCCCCCCACCCCCCCCCCCCCCCCTTCCTGGGGGCTGAGTGAGAGGGTGGTGGGTGACTCAGGGAGGGAGGGTAACAGTACAGTTTGTGTTCACAGTTATTTTTACCCTAAATGAGGTAGGTTGACTGGGGTCAGGGGTGGTTTTGTTGGTAGGCTGGGGGGGGGGTGGTCTCATATGATGCCTCATTGCTGCCATACCGTAAGACATTTTGCTCAACATTTCTACCTGTGATTACCATGTCAATATATTTTCATGTGTGCAAATACATACATACATATATGCAGGTTAAAACGTGTCTGTTGGCATATTTTAATATTTGGTTTATTTTATGACAGCCATTATTATTTTGCTAAATATAGATTTGCTGGGTATTAAAACGTTCATTGTGGATTTAAACGAATAGGCAATCTAAGACTAATTCCATTTATTTAGTTGAATCTTGCAGGAGATTTGACAGAGTTCTGTCACCAGATATGTCTGTGGTTATGCGTCTGTGCAGAGAATAAGACTGCTTTCTTCAAGGGAGCCCGAACCTTTAAGGCGATCAGGTTTTACCGCAAATTCACTTACCGTGACCAAACGGATTCTTAAACATATTAGGCTCACGGCTAATAACGCAGATTCCAATTAGGGAGCTTAATTAATCTCAAGAGCATTTGCTAATTATAGGTCCACTGCGAAGCCTCTGTCTGCAGTTTGGTGTAATAAAAAAAAAAAAGTTCATCCCTTGCAATGTTCCCGTTGCTTTAACATCCTTCTGCTGAACTTTAGAGGGGAGCTGCTAATACGAATGAGTTACGTTTATTAAACTTAACGCTTTCGTCCGCGCACCTTTAACCGAATAAAAACAATGAATAACCGCCAAACCCGCCATCCTCCCCCCATCTACGCCCCCCACTCACGATCCAGCGCCATTATGTCCTCACTGACAGAGATCAGCTGGCACAAGGACGCACAGGCTCGGTAAAGAACGGACGACTGAGGTTACCCCATTAATTAATTCATTAAAATATATATTTTTAAAAAAACCAAAAACAATTAAATACGATAATGTCACATCGTTTTCGTTTGTGGCAGTACTCCTATCAGCTTTGTATCTTGTCCACAAAGCATATCGTAGCAATATGTCACATTAATTTCTCTCTCTCTCCCTCTCCCTCTCTCTCCCTTTCTTTCTCTGTCTCTCTCTCTCTCTCTCTCTTTCTTTCTCTCTCTCTCTCTCTCTCTTTCATTTCCATCATTGAATGGCACATCATTTGAGGGCCTATATATAAAAAACTTTGCTGTCAAATTGTATAAAAATGACAAAGGCGGGCAATTGCTTCAAGATTCAGAAGCTAATCTTTAAACTCAGTAATAAAAGCACTTGGTTATCCTGCCATATACATAAAGGAAATATCATAGAAGCCTTCGTAGATCATTAAAAAAGGTATTAAATTGAGATAGTAGGCACAAGTTACACGTAAGCCTGTAAGAATTGATGTTCTTAAGGGATCACACACACACACACACACACACACATGCACACACACATACACGCACATGCACACACACACACACACACACACACGTGCAAACCCACACACACACACACACACACACACAGAAACACAGAACAAGCAGAGATAAATCAGAGCACACACATGCACACACGTACACACACATGCACACACACGCACACACACGCACACACATGCACGCAGACCCAACACAGACCCATCAACAGTGCCCTGCCCTGTGCAACACAGGCCTCTGCTCACTGTGCTGTTTCTATCACAGAGGAAAAAAACGGACTCAAATCATAGCCACTGTCTTCTGTTTGATTTATAGGGGCTGCCACCGGCTTTAATTATTAATAATATTCTAAGTCTATCACTATAATGAATTTTACTGCCTTGGGTAAAATATTAAAAATATAAATCTTGTCCTAATGCCTAGAGAGAGGATGGCTTACAAATAAGCACATTTTCAAAGCAATGTTAATTATGCTGGAGGGGGAAAAAAAAACACAAAACAAAACAAAACCAATAAATAAGGAAATGTATTAACCTACATTGTGAACACAAGCAGCCTCCTGGATGGAAAAACACATGGTTTTTGCCTTCAGACAAACACACACTGCTGGAGACAATCTTCCCGCCCACAGAAAGTCTTACACACTCCCTGGGAAATGCTTACACACCAGCGAAGAGAGGGCCGGTGTTCATAGCAATATTAAAATAGCATAAACGTAGCATCAAAAGAAGCGCACCGCTATTTATACACAAATTTTACGTTTGTCGGAAAATTAAACGTATGGATTTGGGGCAGTCAACGTCAGGAACTTCATAAATTTTTCACTCTCGCCTGACGTTAGCGAGCTCGAGCGACTTGACTTGCGTGAGCACCACATCGCGCCAGTGTTTTTCGGAGGGGTTTGTGGGTAAAGGTTGACGATTTTACCCGAAATGAAGATACAGCCTTGCTGAAAACCACGAAAGAAACCACAGAGAGAATACAGTGAGCTCCGCTTTTCAAGACAGTGTTGTCTTGCCATCAGTTCCGTATCAGTGTTTCCCCCCACAGCAATATCCTCGCTATTACATCAACTCTAACAGAGTATATATTAGTCTAGCAGGGACCCCATGTACTCTGTTAATGTACTCTGCAAGGTAAATCTTATAGCAGATTCCATGTTGCCGTGGCCACTGCCTACTGAATGACCAAAATGCTTATTCTGTAGCCCACAACTTGTGAGACATAGTCTAACATATGCTGAAATATTGAATTTAATTGTCTTCAAAATATGTCCAAACAGCCACATGTATACTCCGTCTTGCGGATAATTTAATTTACCGTCCACTGAAAGTATGTGATATATGGCAAGGCACAGCAAGTTCTTTTTTTCTGAAATTCACGTCAGGCCCATTCATGACCAAAGGATCCTGAACCACAGTTTGGAAATCACAGCTGTAAGTTATAATTTATAATAAGTCAGTGGACTATGTATGCTGTTTTTGGCAGCTCGGTCCCCATGAAATAATCTGTGCTATTATTATTATTATTATTATTATTATTATTATTATTATTATTATTATTATTATATTGCATCCTTTGTTTATAGTGTGAAATTCAGATGCCAAAAAAATTCTCCTGTACTGCCACACTCTGCAACATTAAAGCAATTAAACAATACAGGAGTGTTTTATTTATATAATCTGGTTAAACCTTGAGAGTAGAGTATACAGAGAACTGACAATTAAATTCACCTTTGTGTCTCAAAGTGGCCAACATGCAGCTCTAAGGAAAACCCCCATTTCAGCTAATTTCAGCTGAAATTCAGCTAAGCTAAATTTTGGGGGGGAAAAAAACCATCTGTCAGATCATACTGGAGTTTTGCAAATATCTTGAGCTGGTGAGGAGAGTGTGGACTGTTTGTTCTGGACATAATGCCTTGGGAGATTGATGTTTTTTTTTTTTTTTTACCACCCATCTGCTTCAGAATGCTAAAATCAGCAAGCAGCTGTAATGGAAATCTACACTGCTTTGGAAAAAAGAAAAGAGAAAAAAGAAAAAAAGAAAGAAGAAATCAAATGTAGATATTTTGCCGGGTGCTGTTTGCTGTTTGCTGCGGAGGAATATCTGCCCGCATGCTGACAAGATGTTAAAATGGTTGAAAGATGATGGCGGCTGCAAGCGGGTGAGTGTAAAATGGCTTTTTTTCCCTTCGTTTTATTTGTGCTAGCGAGGAAAACGTTTAGGGAGATTTTCGCCCCCCCCCGTCTTCGCGCGCTTGAAGGAGAAGCCTGACATATTCCTTCAGGAAAGGTGTTCAAATAGAGACTGAGGCAGGTGTGCGGCTAAATCGTTTCAAATAAATTTTTTTTTTTTTTTTTTGCATTCTAGCAAATTTTTCCAGGCGAGCTCTTGCATCGCTCTCACATTGTCTTATGGAGTCCTGTGTGTGTGCCTCATGGACAGAATGACAGTTTTACATGGTTTATTCGGTACTGTGGTCAATTCTCTGCAACACAATTGGCTGAACAGGCTACTCTCTCTCTCTCTCTCTCCCCCCCATCTCTCTCTCTCTCTAATATCTGATTGAAGATGTGGCAAACAGAGACGATTGTTCCCACCTGCACGGTTCTCAGTTTCTCTTTATAGTCCATTCCATCTGAGAGGTACGTCACAAGTATTTTAAATGAGATGCCTTTTGAAAAATATGCGGTCACGCAGTTTTAATATTGCTATTATTTCGCAATATTTCAAAAGTAAAAAAAAAAAAAAACTGCCTGTAATACGCCGACTCAGCTTGTTTTTCTGCTGACCTACACAGTTTCGGAACGCATAACAATTTCTACTTTTATTCAGATTTTTTTTAATGCATGTTTTCTCCTGTTTTTTTCCCTGTCCTATCCATTTGAGCTGATGTTTATTAACTGAGGAATGTATATTCCAGTGCACTAGTCAGGCCCCATATCCACACAGGCACACCCCCTGCCCGTGGTATTCCTGGTCCCCCCCCTGCCCCCCCCCGTGTCTGAAATCCCGGGGGTCTGTCACTGCTAGCCGAAGCGTCTCTGTAAATAATCTCCAGTGGCCGATGCCCGGCCGGTAGCAGGACTGTGGTAGTGCTTTAGAAATAAAAATTAAATGGTTTGAACTTACGGGACAAAAACACACCAGCGGTGGGGCACTGACTCCCCTCCTCACTCTTTGGGTCCGTTCACAGCCGGAATCCGGAAGATTTTATTTTTTTTCCATTCGGCTTGAGGACCCCTGGGGCTCCATTTTGGACCCTTGAGGCCCCACAGACCCAAGTTTTGAAGCCCCTGGATTGCTAGATGTTGTGGGTGCAGTACCCTGCAACCAGACACTAACTGATAGGATTATGTAGGGTGGGAATTCCTTTTCTGAAGATAGGCCTAGCGAGCTGGACGTGATTCAGAGTGGACTCATGTTTGAGGGACAAAAAGCGGTATCCATTGTCTTTAACCCTTTGAAGAGCACGTTTTCCGGAATGTTTAAAAAAAAACAAAAAATCTAAATTCCAAGTCAGTGTTCTAGAACTCCACCGCTCCACTCAGTTACCAGGAGCGACTGTGACATCAGCATTGGAATGTTCGGTTAAGTTACCTGGACGCGCTGGACGGAATGGCGATCACGGCCACCGTATGTCAAACAACAGTCCGCACGCTCCCTTGTAGCGCATTTAAAACCGCTGAATGGGAGCCCTGCGGTGTGCGGGCTGTCACTGAAGCAGAGATTTAGAGGGCCCTGAAGGGTGAAGATCTGAATGGATGGTGGGGGGGTGGGGGGGGTGGTGGGGGGTTTTGTGTGTGGGCTCAAATAAAAATCATACAACTGTTATTTTGAATGGAGTTATAACACTGGCAGTTGTGGGGGAAAGACGAACAAATAAAGGAAAGGTTTCTTTTGTGCATTTCTATGGTATTTTACCTGAACCGAATAGAGCTTTTTTTTTTTTTTTTTTTTGTTCCTTTGGGCGGGTTGCGGGCGCAGCGCGGTTCTTCACGTCCGTACGAAGCCGCAGCGAGCCTCCGAAATCTTCGAAGAATAAGAGCGCAGATACCGCGCGTCAATCCCGCGGCGTTAATTTCCTGTGGTTATTGAGCAGAGATACTCAGAGCCCATTCAGGCCGCAGTGCGAGAGAGAGAGAGAGAGAGAGAGAGACAGAGAGAGAGAGAGAGGAGAGAGAGAGAGAAAGAGAGACGGAGAGAGAGGACAGAAAAGAGCAGGAGAAATTTTTTGTGTGACTGGCTGCATGCCATTGTGCGACGCAGGAAATTGAATAAACGATCAGCGTGCCGATATTCAAAATGGCGACTCAAGGCACCTGTAAATCGCGATCGGTATTCCCGCAGATTTAACGCATTCATAAATAACAGTCGTCATATCTCTGTGTAAGAAACAACTCCACCAAAAAAAAAAAAAAAAAAGTTTAACTTTACAAAATTTTTGAACAAAGGATATTTTGACAAAGGATAAAGCCACACACACAGACTAGTGGTTTATATTCTCTCGCTATGGTAACAGTGTTAGTCGGCGACCAGTGTGACACGTGTTGCGGCAAATAAAACAGCAGTGTTAAAGTGAGGCACTTCGGTTCGGCGCGACTACTGGATCGGCCAATTTCACATTTTGACCAGATGTAGTTTTGTTCAGCAGTCCTCTGTAAAAATTGCGATCCCTCACATAACCAGCTTAGAAACAATAGATTTCTACCATTTAGGCAAATAATTAGGTTCAGCTTAAGGGATCAATTCTTTTATTATTAAGCCCGGTCTCTAAAGTGCACAGTAATACATTCTGCATCGATCTTTCTTCAGTCCTTTATTGCAATTTCTGCGCTGGGTTTTGCCTTTGAAAGACATGATCACCAGAATAAAGATTTTATACAGTGACTTTGGAACAAATAAACCCATAAACTGTGGTGTCCACTCTTTTATACAGGGAACTAAATAGACTGGCCAAATACTGTTAACATCACACATGGATAAATCATGCATGGGGTCTCATTCATTTCTCCCCTGATTTTAAGAAAGATGCTCTTATGTTTTGTTTTAGTATTTCTCATATTGTTTACATTCTTCTAATCTTTTTACCATCAGTGTTTATTATGTACTAGTATGCATGATGCAGATTGATAAGGAATATAATCATTGCTAAAATATTAATTTGGCAAAATAAATAACAACCGCTCTGATACGGTATATGTAGCTACACGCATACGTGTGTGTGTGTGTGTGTGGTGTACAGAGTGATGGCTGTGTGTGGTTGTGTGTGTGTGTGTATGTAGTAGTTGTGCATTGTGGTTTGTGTTGTGTGTGTGTGTGACTAGTGTAGTGTATTTGTATGTGTATGTGTGTGTGTGTGTGTGTGTAGTAGTGTGCTTGATTGTGTGCATGTGTGTTCATGTGTGTGTGTGTGTGTGGTAGGTTGTGTACCTGTGTGCCTGTGTGCCTTCACGTGTGTGTGTGTGTGTGTGTGTGTGTGTGTAAGCGTGTGCCTGTGTGCCTTCACGTGTGTGTGTGTGTGTGTGTGTGTGTGTGTGTTGTGTGTGTGTGTGTGTGTGTGTGTGTGTGTGTGTGTGTGTTTTGGGGGGGGGGGGGGTTACTCTAGGCAGGTGCTCAGTGTTTTCCTCCCCCTCATTACGGTTAAGTGTGTTTGGCGGCAGAAGCAGTGAGATGTGGATGTCGTGTTAAGCAGTGGTAAACACACCTGCGAGGAGAGGTCCTGCAGCTTCAGGACACCGATGACTGAGACGGGGCTAGTCCCTGAGCGGAGCCATCGATCGCCAATCAATCGCTTTTAATTTAAAAAAGACGTTTACAATTAAATCTAAAATTTTATTTATTTTTTTCCAGACAAGTAGCCAAGAAGCTCTTGCAAAGAAAAAGGGATTCCCAGCCACAATGTATTAGTTATTTCTATTTAGTTATTGCCCTAGTGCACCCAGGTAATACCCAGTGCAATATCTGTTCAGGTGGAAGGGGAACATATATAAATAAATAAAATTGCCGATCGGTGCTTATCTGATAATGGAATATTCACTTTTCTGTGATTTTCTGTAAAAATGGGTTTATTCCTGTCCATCTTTACAGTAAGTGAACTTCAAGTACGCCATTTTGAATTAGGACCAGGAGTTGTGAAATTTAATTTTTGTAATATTCATAGCTGTGATGATATTGGAAGAGGTATAGAAAGACTGGCAGTAATCTATAGAGTAGAGAGTCCCCTCCCCCCAAAAAAACAAAAAAACAACAACAACAAAAAAAACAAACAAAAAAGAGCAATGGCGAGTGTGTAAGTGGACTTCTTGTTTGGGGGGGGGGGGGGGGGGGGAGAGAAAGAGGTCTTAAGGGAGGAAAAAGGGCGAGCGAAAGATCAGAAAAAGGAAAATAAGAACGAAGGAGGAGGATATTGTGAAAAACGTGCGCGTTATTAAGAGCGGGGTTTAAAAAAAAAATTATTTATGTGAGCTGGCCGTGGTCCAGGCTGTTAGGCCCGTGTACAGTCGGGGCACACTGTCACTCCATTGTGCGATGCGGACCAAGGTTTTCTGAGTGCTTTGATCGCCTTGGTAACACTCCCCTAATTTCTACTGCGTCACGGCGATCTCGGTGCGTTTTTTTCGTCGGGAGTAGTTCTGCCCTTCCCCTGAATATTTATCCTACAGTTAACTGGAGATCTTTTTTTCCCCCTGCTGTTGTTGCTGCGTTAATTAATATTAATTCTCGCTTATTAATTCAGCTAGTGAACGTACTGTACCCTCCTGATGTTCACATGTACAGTCCAGTTTTAGAAAATACTACCAGCTTCGTCATTTGCAAAAAATAAAAAAATAATTGTCCTCATGTAAGCAAGAATTACTGTTGCATACAATCAATGATGCTTGTTTTTGAAAGAGAGGAGTTTATTAATCTGTTTTATTTATTTATTTATTTATTGGCGGTGAAATTTTGAAAGCACAATATACATCGCACGCAGTTGCGCAAGCCTGCCAAAAGAGGGCAGCAGACGATTTGAGAAGTCCCCGAGCCGGTCCAAGCGACGTGGGAGTAGGGTTAAATGTGTAAGTAACTATCATTTTCATTTACTTACTGGGCTGACATTCCTGCGCTTGTTAGTCTTCGGTTCAAAGCAGCTCCGCACGGTTTTGAGCGAACGTCGGTGCATTCCTTAAATACCTGAAGGAAGAATGAAGAATTTCCCCACAGCAATGGTGTCACACCTCACGAGGAGTCGAAACCACGGCGCAAAAAAATTCAGAACAAAAAAACCAAAAGATACGCGAGGCGTGCCAGCTTTCTCGAAATGAGGCCGGCTGCCTCTGCAACGGTCGAGTGCCTGCGGGCTACTTCTCACTTCAGTAAGACGGGCGGAGCGAGGATATCGTATGTGGACTTATCTCCTGATAACTACAATAAGCCCTCAAAAGAACACAAATTCTCAAATTACAAAATGCTAATATATATATATATATTATTTTATAACAAATAACATTATGACAAAATAACAATAACATTATTAACATATTTGAATAACATTAAGAGGAATTAAGTATGTAAATATAGATATAGGATGCTTCATTATTGGCTACATCTGTATTACGGTTGCTGCCAACCCAGAATTTTTTTTTTTTAATGCGCTGTTTTCAAGGGAGATTTTATACGCGGTACGAAATCCTGTTTTTTTAAAGAGTGTGTGTGTTTCCTTCAAACGAAAATAAGAAAAGAGGGTGCTGAAAATGAGGGATGCATTGTGGGAGGGAAAAAAGCGGCCGGCTGACGGGGCGAGGACCGGAGTGGCTTAAACGGCCTCGCTATCATTCCCCGGTGTCATGGTGGGGTCTGGTAACCGGCCCCCTCCTTCCCCCAAAACAATCGCCCAATTTGGCACAGTGTGTAGCCTTTGTTCCCGGGCTGTGGCCCGCAGACTGACAGAAGTGGCAGAGACAGTGTGTGTGTGTGTGTGCGTGTGTGTGTGTGTGAGAGTGTGTGTGCGTGTGTGTGCGTGTGTGAGAGTGTGTGTGCGTGTGTGAGTGTGCGTGTATGTGTGTGAGTGTGTGAGTGTGTGTGTGTGAGAGTGTGTGTGTGTGTGAGTGTGCGTGTGTGAGTGTGCGTGTGTGTGTATGTGTGTGAGTGTGTGTGTGTGTTTTGGGAGGAGGGGGTCGGGGTGGGGGTTGGGGAGTGGGGGGTGGGGGTGGGGGGGTGGGGGGGGAGTTTCCAGCCTGCAGTTCTTCCTTTGGTCAGTAGAGGGAGAACACAGAGTCTGATTCTCATGGTGAGATAAAGGTTTGTTTAGGACTGTAGTCCTCCGTGATCCTAGTAAGAGTAGCATTCTAAGCTGAATGCATGAACTGCTCTGCAAGTTCCTTGGGATAAAAGTGTTTGTTAAATAAATATTTGCATTTGTACTCCACATACTCGTAACTCCACGCCAATATCTAATTCATTTTGTCTCAGCACTACTTTATTAGGGCATACCAATTAGGCCTTACATGCTAATAAATCAAATTTCAACTCAAGCTGCTGGTATATTTGATATTTTCAGTCCACTGCTCAGCATTCAGGAATCAAACCCCCCATCTTCTGGTTTCCACTAAATCACTAAATGTGTCTTTTGAATGGTTGCGGTACATATGCTATGCGACCAACAGTATATGACAACCCTTATTGTTTCCTGCCCAGCTTGACAAAATCAAATAAAACAAAATAGGAAGAGGCAGCGCTTTCACGTAATGAGTAAAAGAAGGGCTTTGATCGCCGAGTATTTTTATTCCAGCCGGGATGAAGCTGATACATATCCTACGCCGATTCCCATTAAAGACAAAGTTTGAGTCTGGACCGGAGATTTAATCTCACATTAGTGAGATCCCAGCAAATGGCCCTTATACAATACTGCTTATCTCCTGAGCAGTCAGCCACCACAGAGAAGGGCTTTTTGAAAAAGTAAATCTTGAAAAGTCTTGAAAAAAATGTCCGTCTTTTTCGTGGAGCAACATTACTCTCTCTGCGATTCCAGTTTGCTAGGCAGCAAACTGAAAAAGACTGATCTTTATGTTTTTTCTGTTACGTTACATGAAAGCATTTAGCGGAGTGACTAAACGACAGCTCACAGCCATTAACATACATACATATCAATGCGATTCAGGTCAAGTATCGCACGCACGAGTGGAACGGCAGTGCCACAGCTGGGAGTCAAACCTGCAACCCCCCGAGTTACAAGCCCAGCCGCCCTGAGAGCTATAGTACACTGCTGCCTGTGTTACAGCCTCAAGTATGTCAGGTCCACGAAGAGTGTGAACATGCCCATCATGGGATTGCTCTGAGAGAACATCTCCAGCATATACTTTTGAACCCTAATGTTACCAAAAAAAGGGGGGAAAAAACAATCAACTGAACGAATGAACAATCCTAATATATTCAGCGTGCGAGAAAAAAAAAAATCCATCAAGAAAACAAAGAAACAAGTGCAGGGGGGGAGGTGGCATTAACATGTTCAGCTGGGCATTCTTATTATTTTTCATCCTTTGATGTTTAATTTCACACCGGAGACCGTATCATGATGAAGATGATCTCTGAGGAACAATTCCGTTCACAAGTGTTTGCGGGGAAAATTTGCAGGATAGTGCAAAAACTCGAACAGAAGAAGAAAAAAAAAAGTTTTCTTTTGTTGCCATTAAAGAAACGGTGTATAAATATAGCGTAAGTCATCTATTAAACAAACTAATTGCAATTGTCTCACTTAGTCCTTGTTTTTGTCTTTGATTTAACTGGGCTAAAATTAAAATATATCTGGAGTGTATATATAGCGTACAATAGTTCTGCTGATATGGCGCTTTTGTATTTTTCTCTGGCAAAACAAACTCTTTTTTGTAGTGCATTTAATTAATTAGCATATGCTGTAGAACAAGCTTTTCATCTGCAAACTAATTTTGAAACAGATGTATACTTATTCATGCACCTTTGAGAAAACATTTGGAAAAAAAAAAACAACAGGCTGCAGAAGACAAAGAAATTTGTAAATATTTTGTCAGGTAACCTAATTGTATTGATTTACACCAGAAGAGGAAGTGTTTCACTTTGTTTAACTTGGCTGCGCCGCAAACTCCCACCAACATATTCGCTACTTGTATACTGTATGAAACACACGGCTTATCTTAGCCACTATATGTGCGTGTACCGAACGTGGCTCGATTGCAATTGAATTTGCAATTGCAATTGTAGATGAAAATGAAAATGCAAATGCCGTTGAATTTTATGCACGGCTGAAAAAATGCTATATGATGGACACTAGAAGATAGGTACGACCTCGTACTCTCATCTACTGACATATAATAGCCTACGCCTTCCTTGTTCCTGTAAGGATCAGTTTCTGCTCTGTTACCCTGCAGTGATAGTCTGGAAAAAAGAAAGACCTCTGTGGTTCAAAAGCCGCGCAGGGCCGTTCATTTCGAGCGAGTGATGTCATTTCGAGCGAGTGATGTCAACCTCCGGTGATGTCACATGTCAGCGTCTCTCGCTGCGCGGAGCTCGCCGTCGATGACACCTTAACGGCAAAAAAGGCGTCTAATCAGAGCCGGCGAAGGATTAGGTGCTTCTCTCTCTCTCTCCTTCTCTCTCTCTCTCTCTCTCTCTCTCTCTCTCTCCGTGCTGTTAGCTGAAATGCGTGTGTTTAGGGTTTTATGGGGGACGGATATGCCCCCAGAGAGAGGAGGGGAGTGGAGCGGAAGTAGAGAAGTGGTTCACCATTACCGTTACCGATTTTACCGGGACTCTTGGCCGGGGCAGAGGCGGCAGCGGCGCTAATCCGCGCACCCGTTGGAGACGTTTCTCACCGTGGGCCCCCCCCCCCCCCAGTTATCCAACCCCCCCCCCCCCCATTTTAAGACCCGTGTCAAGCTCAAAGAGCCGCGCTGTTCTCATTTCCTCTGCCCTCCGGGCTAGCGCGGCTATTTATAAAAATTAATTTTTCCTCTCTTTTATTTTATTTCTCTCCTGCTTGAGTCTGATTTTATGCCCTGGTTAGGAAGGTGGCCAGATCGGTGGCGTGGTTCCAGATGCTTTCTCTCCTTCTCTCTCTCTCCCTCTCTCTCTCTCTTTCTTCTTCCTCTCTCTTTCCCTCTCTCTCTCCTTTTCTGCTTAGGCACTCCTTTTAGACTATGACCCCCCAACACCTCTTCCAACTCCCATTTCCTCCACAGCTTTGTATGGGGAGGGGGTGCATCATGGGGGCGGAGGGGGAAATTGCTCCAGGTTAATTCTGAAAAGAAAAAAAAAACCAAAACGAGCATCTCCTAATACTCTATATATGAGGAGACTGGGGCACTCTGCTCCCATTGCTGCTGATCTCCAGCACAATCCTACTGGCTCCATTCCTTGTTTAGACCGGCCTTAGTGGGCCCAGGTCAGCTTCAGTTTCAGCGTGTGTGTCACAGAAGCCTGTCTGGCCAACATCACCGACAAATCGCTCGCCGACAAACAGACCTAGATCTAGACGACCGCGCGTAACTCTAGACGCGCACACACACACACACACACAACCAGGGGCACACGCCGGTGCTCAGCACAGGTTCGTGGTTCGTTTCGGTCGAGGACTAAACGATCTCGTCTGCACGGGCGGCCCTGCTGCACGACAGCCCCTCTCTGGCACGGTGGCCTGTTAAGGTGACAGTTGCTCACGCACATTAACCCGAAGAGCATTCTAATCGCAAATATATGTGATTAGAATGTTCTTAACTGAACATTCTGATGCTGATGTCACAATCACTGCTGGTGGTAACTGAAAGCAACGGAGTTCTAGAACACTGACTTAGAATGTTGGGGGAAAATAAAACGTTATAAAAAAGGACATTACACTTCAAAGGGTTAATACTGCTATCAGACTTGTGATTGGCTGAGTCTGTGTTGGTACAGTCATTTTTGAGCACAGCTATACCTGCCCTCTTCCATCCCCACCACCCACCCCCCATCCTCCCACCCTCATCCTCCAGTCTGCAAAATTAATTTCTCTGACCTTTGTGTTTCCAGACCAGTAGGGGTTCAAATTCCTCTCTTTATTATTGCACACTGTTTCATTTTTATATGAAGTACGTGCCGCATATTTGCAAGGGCACAGAGAATCTCGGTGTTAATTTTCATTTTGTGCATATTAGAAATAAAAAAGAGAATTTGAACAGAGTAACCTTTCATCTCATTTGTGTGGCTGAGCAGCTCAGGTTAACCGTTTGTGAAAGCATAGGCAGTTTTAGGTCTTTTTTTACGGAAGAAGTTTCACTTAGAGGAAAATAAATCTGCACAGAATATCTGGAAAATGTACTGAATCCCAGGGAAATGCACATACTATAATCTCAGGAAAACGCTTGGTAACTGTTGAAATGCACAGAATCACGCAATAATTCAGTAAAACGAAGAGCCAGTTCATTTACGGTACATAACCAGATGATGTTGCATGCAGGGCCGTCTTATTGGCTTCCATGCAGTGCTGTGAACGCAGACATGTTGTGTCTAATGCTGATCTCCTGTAAAAGGCAAATGATCCTTCCCCTAAGCAGCCTGACCCCATGACCTTGAGCCGCTCTCTGACCTCTGCTGGGACTCTGATGGCACAGAGTGATGCGGCGCAAAATGGCCTAAAAGTCCTCCCAGTCTCCCCCGTCACGGAAGGAAGTGTCGAAAACTTCTCAAGCTCCGATTCCCGGGTGTCCTTGCCCGGGTATCCATCACTCAATCGCCCTGAAATGGGAGGGACTCGTGAGGGGGGAATTTAATGATCCGAAACTTTCCCGAAAAGTGCGAAAGTCTGCTGGTGCGGTCGGGGAAAAGTTAGTCAGGATCCTAACGCGCCCCTGAAGGTTTGGGAGAGGCGCTCGGTGAGTGATAGACGTCGATATCGGCTCTAATAAACGCGCAGGGGAGCAGCGGTGCTGTTCGGCGGTAATGCGACTCGACAGCGTATTTGTACTAATAACCCCTAAAAGTGATAATAGAACACTCAGAGCTCCGCCGTACAGATGATTAATGCCAACAGAATAATTAAACTCCATTAGGCCCCGCTTTGACTTACCCATGGCTCGTGTGTGTGTGTGTGTGTGTGTGTGTGTGTGTGTGCGCATGTCTTGTGTGGGCGGTGTAGCCGCGCGTGTGGTGTTGCTGCGTGTGTGTGTGCGCATGTGTGTGTGTGTGTGTGTGTGTGTGCGCTGTCTGTGTGTGTGTGTGTGTGTGTGGTGGTGTGTGTGCGCGTGTGTGGTGGTGGTTGTGTGTGTGTGTTGTGTGCGTGCGTGCGTGCGTGTGTGGACGTGCGTGCGTGGTGCGTGTGTGGATGTGTGTGGTGGTGTGTGGTTGTGTGTGTGTGTGTGTGTGTGGTGGTGTGTGTGTGAGTGTGTGTGTGTGGGCGGATCCGTTCGACTTGCCAGGCAGAAGACTAATGTCTTTTAAAAGCGCAAGTTTCGCCGGTCAAATCCCAGGGAAGGGTGCGGTGGCGTAGGACATCTGCTTGTTGTTGATGGTTGGGAAGGTATTGATGCATTGGTTCATTAGCGGGGGCGGTGCAAAACCAGTGTTTTTTCGGGGAACACGCGTTCACACCAGCACTGGTGCGGGGGAGATGACGGTAAAAAGCCAGCCTTCCTTCCTGCCCCCCCCCCCCACTCTCACCCCACCCCCCTCACCCCCCCCCCCCCCCCACACCCTCACAGAAAGGGGCCGTAAAATGACTGCCGGTTGAACCTCTCCCTGACAGAAAAAGCCGTCTGATTCTAACACGCTGAATTCCTTTGTCTCCCCCCCCCTCCTCCCCTCTCCCTCCCTCTCTCCTTCCTTCCTTCCCTTCTGATCATCCCCAGCGAGCGGGGGCCAGTTATACCCCTTCTTCTGCTTCTCCACCTCCCTTTTTCCTCCTCCTGCTGTTTTCTCATCCCGAAGGTTGGCATCGCGGTAGATGGGGAAAATAGTTCCACCGCCTTTTTGCAAATGGCCGTTGTAACGACCCACTTGGGAGGTGTGCAGTTAGGCATCTCACTTTGTGCGTCCAGGTGCGGCAACATAAGCATTTCATTAAATATTGAAGCTCCCGTTTTCAGTTACAGTGGTGAGGAGGGGAAAAAAAAAACAACAACTGAGCTTTGGCTGCATTCCAAAAGGGACTAAATATATGTCCTTTTTTTTCTTTTCTTTTTTTTTTTTTTTTTTACTTCTCCCTCCTCCCTAATCACGTTCTGGTTTAACTTGACCTTTTTCGTCTGCTAATTAGTTGGCTTCTTGAAAAGCATTATGGGTAATATGTCTTGGGTGATGTGGGTCTTCCCCGCACTGGTAATCACTCTACATGCGCAAATGATTTATTCAGCGGAACTGTTTCTCGCAATCTTAAAAGTACACAAACCGTAAAACACGGCCGGATTATTACTTACTGTCCTCTGTGCAGTAGGAAGAGCATTAAAATAGAATAAAAAAAAGAAACTGTGACAACGTTTTAAAGAAAGTGTTGCTCTACCTGCAGAGTCAAATGAAATGGGCATCCATTTCCTGTGAAACAAGAACAGAGCAAAGGAGTATAGCATTCTGTTGAACAGCAGTGGTAAGATGGTGCTATACACTGAACGCAGCCACGTGAATGCTATACACACACGTCTACTTCATCAGGTCGGTGATAATAGCTCCTGTTCGTGCGGAATACTCAAATTACAGCACAGATCTCTTCACGTATGACTCAGATAAAGAAATATGACATGCAGTACAGTAGAGAAAAGTACAATAGCCACTGAATGCCCCATTCAATGTGTGTGTGCATGTGTGTGTGTATGTGTGCGTGTGTGCGTGTGTGTATGTGCATGTGTGTGTGTGTGTGTGCGTGTGTGTGCATGTGTGTATGTATGTCTGTGTGTGTGCGTGTGTGTGCATGTGTGTGTGTATGTGTGTGTGTGCATGTGTGCATGTGATTGTATATGTTTGTGTGTGTGTATGTGTGTATGTGTGTGTGTGTGCGTGTGTGTATGTGTGTGTGTGTGTGTATGTGTGTGTGCGTGTGTGCACGTGTGTGTGCGTGTGTGTGCATGTGAGTGTGTATGTTTGTGTGTATGTGTGTGTGTGCAGTGTGTTGTTGTGTGTGTGTGTGTGTGTGCGTGTGTGCATGATGTGTATGTTGTGTGTGTGGTGTGTGTGTGTGTGTGTGCATGTGTGTGTGTATGTTTGTGTGTTGTGTGTGTGTGTGCATGTGTCTTTCAGTTAACTGCAAACACTAAACTTTTTATGCTAACATCACAGTTATCAATATGTTTAGCTGAAATGTAGAAATCACACGGGCCTCATCATAGTGCTAAAGTAATCCCACCTGAATATAAACTAATGGAACGATCCAATGGTGCGACTGAACACTTCAAAACAACAAGGTGCAGTTCTGTTCATTTTAGTACTTTAACGTGTGTGTGTGCTTTATACTGAAGAGCTGTTTTAAAATTATGATTATTTCACTTTGTGTGGTCAGAGCACAATGCATTTAATAGAACGAGAAGCAGAATTACCGCTTGGTGACACTTCCCTTGAAGGTGATGTCATAAATATAACCCAAAGCCTTCATCAGTGAAACACAAGACCGCACATGGCATCGAACCCCATTAATATACAATTATAGGCATGTATAACAACTGACATTAACAACTGACATTAACTGCCCGAGAGCCTGACACATTGTTATGATGCAGTGCATTTCATGTCAGCGGTAATAAGCAGTTGAGTTTAAATAAATGGCCGCGCATGTCGTTACGTCTGAATGTGGCAGCGATGAAATGGCGACTTCATGCCTCCGAAGATCTCCTTGAAGGTAAAGGCGAAATCCAACGTGCCAATGTCTCCCCGAGTCTGTTTATCATAAACGTGTCAGCAGAATCCCTAATATACTGCAAATGCAAAGATGTTTTGTGAACTCTGATGATTCACTGCCCGGTTGTTGAATGCCCTGTAGAGATGCAAAAAATAAAATAAATAAATGTGAGGAACTCCTTGGATGCCTTGATCTATGAATGTGTCCTCTTTTCTTTTTCCTCCCTGAGCATATAAATATGGGTGCATTAAAGCCACGAATGGCCAAAAACACATCAGCAGCTCGCTCTCAATCTCTCTTAAACCAGGATTGGGTGCCCCTGGCAGAGATATCCCATTCAAACGAAAGGAAATCGCTGCAGTTAACCAAAAAATCACAGGAAGTCCATAGCCCGACTGTCATGTCCACTCCACTGTCTTTTTCAGTGCTTAGCTGAAAACCCTAATATTAACCTAAATAAAACCTAAATAAAACACACAACAGGAATTAGCAAGGAGGTCCATAATAGAAGGCTGAAGATGCATTGCTGTTAGCCTGTTAATATATTAATATCGGAATATCATAATAAGCTAGCTAAAGTAGACTCAATTAGCATGTTTCTTAATTAGAACACAACGCTACAGTGTATCTAGGTCACTAGATAGCTCTGTAACCTAGCGAGTCGCACGCAACGTTTGAGGTTAGGATTTGAACTGGCACACCAATCTTAATTCTCTTGTCAAGGGCAGAAGTACTCCGAGCCTTGACTCTGCGCTAAATTACAGCAATTAATGGACGTGCGGGACCCTCTCGTAGCCACGGCAATCTATTACCCTCCAAGGCTACGGGGAGCGAATTGGGTCAAAAAGATTGATGTTTCATTTGCTATGCGGAGAATGACAGTGGTGCGTAAAAAAAAAAAAAAAAAAAAAAAATAAAAAATGTGTTTCAAAAATTTTGTTCACAAAAAGAAAGAAAGAAAGGAAAAGAAAAAAGGATCCTGTTTCTGAGTTTGTGTGCTTGGAGCGAGCACTTGAAGTCGGACATCAAGGACAGCGACAGCAGTGTCTAGAATGCCATGCGTATCTGACAAGAACATTCTCTCTTAAATGCTCCTGCAGAGGAGTAAGTTACTTGTACTGACAACACCAACTGCAGGGTAAGCCTGCCCTTATGGGTAATTTCAAGTTCAAATTTTAAGTTCCTTTTTTTTCCCGGCTGTCCATCCCCATCCAATTCTCGCCAGACTGTATAATAATTTTTTTTTTTGGAACGCCTGTGTTCCAATCATTCGATGCGTTTTCGTCTCCCAGTACGAGACCTGCCATCTCTCTCCCTCTCTCTCACAGTCAGTGCGCTCGGGAAGCATATCTACTCTAACTGTGCTGTTATTTGCTTCAGGACATTGCCTGGAACGGCTCACGCAAACATGTAAATAATTCAAGCGCTGCTTCTCTCCCCGCTAAAATAACAACACGCCGCTACGGAGAGGACCGGCTCGCGCGCGGCTCCTGTGATGGCGCTACTTCGCACGCCTCCGCTCTTCTGAAGCGCAGCCTCGCCCGCAGCTACACCCCACAGGTACAGCGTGCCCGCCAGCGGGCTTTGACCCACCTGTATGCGGCCTCTCTCTGCGTGTTTTGCACACAGCAGACGCGGGCTATTAGCGAACAGATTGCGCCACGAGCGGCCCGCTCGCATCCCCAGAGGTAGCGCGTACATTCCTCTGGAAAAAAACCTGTTCTGTTCTTTTGATATGTTTCTTTTTTTTGTGGGGAGTGGAGGGGTTGCTACCCATGTGGGAATGGAATATATTGCAATATATTGTAAATATATATGTTTTCAAAAACATAAACATATTTCACGGCGGTGTATTAAAAAAAAGAACTTGTGATATATGAAAAGGGCAATAATTTGTATTTTTACCCCCCCCCCCCCCCAAATATAGTGTTACAGTACCATGATGATATATTTTATCTCAACATTATTTAAATAAATTCTGTTTCTGTGAGGACAGGACCCTACGGCATATGCCCATTATATCTGAAAGTTGCTCACTCGTCCGTAAGTGAGGACCTCGGTTGCAAGGCCCGCCTCTCCTTCTGTTTTCTTGCGGCAGAACGGAGTCTGTTTGAAGGGCGGACGGGGCGCGTGGAACCCAGAGGTAAAACAGCCGCCATTTTATCTTTAACCCTCTTATGAATGGGCATTATAACTGATAGCCTAGCAAACCTTCCTCCCTTTTCTTTTTTTTTCTTTCCTGCCCTGTAAGTATAAAATTTTAATTACGGGGAACGACAGACGGCTGATAGACGGCACGGCATCCATCTCTGAGAGAGAGAGAGAGAGAGAGAGGGAGTGAGAGAGAGAAGGAGAGAAAGAGAGGGAGATGGAAAGGAAGAGTGAGGGCAAGGGAGAGTGAGGGAGAGAGAAAGATGGAATGGGAGAGAGAGGGAGAGAGGGTGAGAGAGAAAGAGAGAGAGGGAGGGTAAAAAGGGAGAAAGAGATTGAGAGAGAGAGGGAGGGGAAAAAGGGAGAAAGATTGGAAGAGTGAGAGGCAGAGAGAGAGGGAGGGAGAAAGTGGGAGAGAGAGGAGGAGAGAAAGAGGGAAAAAGAGAGTGAGAAAGAGAGAGACAGAAAAAACAGATTGAGAATGAGAGGGAGAAGGAGAGTGAGGCAGAGAGAAAGAGGGAGAAAGAGAGAGAGAAAGAGAGAGACAGAGTAAAAAGATTGAGAATGAGAGGGAGAGTGGGAGAGTGAAGGAGAGGGAGAGTGAGGGGAAGAGAAAGAGGGAGAAAGAGAAAGATAGATTGTGAATGGGAGAGAGCGAGAGAGAGAGAGAGAGAGGGAGAGCGTTGGCTTTGAGGCAGCCCCACCCCCGTTCCCTTGTGCGAGAGCACACTTGAGCAGCAGGTGCCATATTACTCCGCACAGAAAAAACAATTAGGGAGCATATTGGAGGAATGAGAAGTGCATTAATATTAGCGAGTGCATTTGTCAGTGGGTTTGATGTGAGTGTTTTTCTTTTCTTTATGCAACATTAAGATTGCGGTGCTCATAAATTCTCTGCTTAAACTGCCATCTGTTCTCCTGTCAGACGCAGAGGAGAGGGAGCCGGTCGAAGAAAAGGGAAAACAAAGTTTTCCTTTTGTTGTTTTTCTTTTCTTTTCTTTTTTTGTCTTTGAGAGATGACAGATTTTTTTTGTTAAAAAGATTTTTTTCTAATTTTTTTTTTTTTTTGCAGGGAACAGACTCAAGCAAAGCAAAGGACAAACAGTGCAGTAGGAAATGTTTTTTTGTGTCTGAAACGCACATCTTTAATCCCCCCTCTAAACGAAACGCCCGGTGTTGAACCGCACCGGATCATTAACGACGGTTTTATTTGCGTCGTTTCGAATAAATAATAGGCAGCATTTTAGGTAAACAGGTGACCAATGGGCCCAGGTGTGTTTTAATCAAAAATGAATGCTGTTCTTGTCGTTCTTTTGAGAGTGCGTGCATGGTGTTCCGCTCATCCTGGTTTAACGGACAGGCTAACGATGCCGGTGGCGCAAAATGTCACGGAGAGATTACTGTCACCGTGTCCCGTTCAGTCAAAATGGAGGAGCACAGCGGAGGAGAGGCCCACGGTGATTAGGGAGCCCCGCGGAGAGGGTAAGGCATCCCCACCCAGCGAGAGGAAAACGAGACGTCAAGCAGCCCTCTCAGGTGTAGGGGCCGCACGCAGGGACTCTAATACAGGTATTTGACGTCGGTGTTTTGCATGTTTCACATGGGCTGCTTCCGTCTGTGTGGGTTTTACTTCTGTGACACATGCAAGGCCCCCAATGGTCTCCACCATTTTGATAGTAGCTCATTGGTATATATTTTTGGGAGGTATTTCATATTTTATGTCTTTTTTCTGCATTTTTTTCTAGTACATTTTTAGTGTATTTTTTGTCCACCCCTGGTGCTCTCTATCGCTTCCATCACCATCAGAATGAATGTCAGAACTGGCAGCTGGGATTCGTTACTTTTAAAGATGTATTTATTGAAATTTTAGAGGAGATTTTAGTATACAAGCCTGCGGTGTAGTGGCAGGGTAGTTAAATAGTGTGTTTTTTGTCTGTATTGATTGCAAAAACTGTCCTGCTGTGCATTTAGGCCTCTCATCAGAAACATCATTAGGAAAGGGAACTAGTTCTCACTGGCCTTCCTGGTTTTAAAAAATAAAAAAAGATTTAAGAAGTGGTTGCCTGCAG
>NC_057934.1:4253418-4308418 GCF_018555375.3 Anguilla rostrata | reverse complement strand
GTGGCCCCCTTTCGCACTGGGGGTGACGGGTGTTGGGGGGGGGGGGGGTATGCCAATACCAAATAGGCCTGGGGGGAGGGGGGGGGATTTTTCAGAACTCTTTGACAGAGACTGAAAAAGTGAGGGAGGGGGTCAAGTGTTTATGACCCACAATTCTTTGCTTGGGGGGCGGAAGGGGGTGGGGGGGCTGCCACAAAGAAAATGCAGCGGGGATGGAGGGTAGAGTGGGGATAGCACACCAGTGTAGGCTAAGCTAACGTCTGTACAACGGGGATACTCAAATCTGGCCGTGGAGGCCAGTAGTGCTGCTGGTTCTCATTCCTCCCCTCTATTCACGACGGATTTAAACCCGGGACGCCAGGTGAGTAAAACCTCTGGCCAATCAGTGGCATTAATTAATCAATTAACCAATTAACTATCAGGTAATAAAGAAAATCAGCAGGGGCCAGATTTGAAAATCAAGGGCCAGATTTTTAGTATCCCCGCTGTGGAGTGAAGCGGCTATTTGTTAATGAGATCTGTCATTGTGCTGATTCATAACAAAATATTCTTCATTATCTCCCTCCCCACCCACGCAAAGCTGCCTCAGGATCATCTGGCGGCAAACGGAAAACGCCACAGACAAAATGTACATGCTGTAACTGAAACAATGCATTTGCGGTGTAAGGCCTAAACGCCTTGCATTGTAAACAGCAGAGATGCTGTTCCCTGTGCGTTTACCCTGCTTGGGACACCTGCGGTTCGCCTCCCGTGCCTGACATTTGGGGGGTGGGGGGGTAAGGGGGTCGGGGGGGAGGGGGGCAGGGGGGGGCAGGGGGTGACCCAGATGAGCTAAACTGGGTCACGGGATCGGGCTGTGCTCGGGGCAGGAGACAGAGGAGCAGGGAGCCAGAGGGACGCTGGCCTAATTAAAACCAAATTGGGAGTGGGAATTGAGAGGGGAAACATCCCCCCCCCCCCATCCTTGCCCCTCACCTGCGCCTCCTAATCACGCCTAATCGCCCCGCTGCCGCTGTGTGCCACGAGCGCCGGCCTCTAGCGGGGCGAGGGCATCGCCACGGAGACGGTCAGAGAGGCACGTCCCCCTCCCCCGGGAGATTCACCATGTTCGGCTCTGGGGATGGACAACCAAAAAAAAAAGAAAATAATGTAAATAATAAGTTAAAAATAATACACTTAAATGTCTTCCATTGCTAAATGTAAACGATCTTCCACTTACGATGGCTAGTCTCCATTCGTTCATTCTAATCTAGGAAATTAACATTAATTAAACCTACTTAAAGAAGACTGAACACATTTTTTTTCAGATTTGAATTTCACTTTTAGTGACCTCGTCCTTAGAACAATCTTATTCTTAAGCCAGTCTTAAACTGATCCTAAATGTTCAGTATCCATCAGAGTAAAGTGTACAGTGTCAGAGTGAAGTTAACACCACCAGAGTAAAGCGTACACTTATGTGGTCATGGCAACAGAGCTCAGGGGTCAAAGGGTGTAAATACATCAGGAGACAGCTTTTATTAGTGCAGATGAGGGGCACAGCAGTTTTCCCATAGAGCTAGAAGGCATTGACAGCTTTCATTGGGGCCACACAGAAAATGTAAACACAAAACCGGATGCAGTTTAAAGTAATTATTATGAATTTGTTGTGGAGTTTGTTTGGTCAACAATACCAAGAGCCGAAAGAACGTCTATGGAGTCGCTGGCTTTCATTTGACAAAGGGGGCCGTATTTTGTGTGACTATCCTCAGAAACGGAAGGGATTGTAAAACTGATTCGGACTCTGAAACATCTCAGAATAAAACTGAATTTATCTTCGGGGTGATGCAGCTTCATTTTCTTCGACACCTATTTTTCAAATAAGGCCCAAAAGTCTCATTCAGTGATTCCATTAGCAGACTGAAGAGAGAAGATCCCATTATCTTCATGGGAATGCTGAAAGTATTGTGTTCAATACAACGGTGGGACCTTGAGAAATTAATGCATTATTCCATTATTGTTCAGTCCGTGGAAGGAGTGCTTTTTCAGATTATCTTTTAGAAATATTCAAATGAATGGTACACAGAACTCGCGGAAAGGAAGCTGGTTCACGGGTCTCAGAATGTGAAAGAATAACTTTTTTGTTTGCGAGTGTTGCAATTTCAGAACAAAATAATCCAAAGGTGCAGTGTATACAAAAAAAATAATAATAATAAAAAATAATAATCACATTGTAGCAGGCCTCTAACCTCACCCCCATAAAGCAACAGGAATAAAGGATTATTACTGAAGAAGTAACGTTTCGGCTGATCTTTGGAAAAACTAGGCCCTGAGGAAAGCCTGTGGGTGGATGCAGAGCAGCGATCATTTGTGAAGCATTCATAAACTGCTCAGTCCCATTGACTTGGCGTAAGCTTAATATGTCCGGAAAATGTTCGCTGGGTTTTAATTGAAGGTGACAGGTTATCAGAGATCGTGACGGTGGTTAAGGACATTCCACTGGTATTTATATTTAAATTTGATTCTGTAAACACACATAGATGGAGGTGGAAGTGTACTGTAAAAGTTAGCAAACTGAGCATTTGACAGAGAGGCTGTGGGTTCGAACCCTAGAAGAAATTCCTGAACCTTTAACCTGAATTGCTTCGGTAAATATCCCAGGTATAGAAGTGGCTTGCGCGTGCAAAATAAATGCAAACAAAATGTAAGCTTTGTAAGTTGTTCTATAAGGAGTGGCTGTAGAATGCTTTAATGTAGTGTAGATGGCACTCGGTGGCTGTGTTTGCTCTTTGTCTCCCCCTGTGGACAGACACAGCTATTGCAGGGGCACTGTGGCCGGACGCTTAACGGCTTGGCGAGCTGCCAATCACGCGCGAGCAAGCAGGAGCTCCGCCAGGCCGCTGTGCCCCTCATCGATTGCGCCGGTTGACATTCGTGGCTTGTCAGCTTCCATTAAGGCCTGTGTTGTGTATCTGAAAATTAAGCAAATCGGATCCGGCCGCTTGGAAAACGGTGGTTCGCCGCGTCGAAAAAAATGGATCGCTTTGACGAGGAAAAACCTACATCAGAGTTTAAATTAGCGGCGGGACTAGTGTTGATGGCGTGAGTCGCGGGCGGAAAGGGGATGCGTCGGACGTCGGGTTTTGCCCCGGCGCTACGTTGTTTACGATGTTTCTGTCGCGGTGTCGGAGGGTTTGACGTGCTCTGCGTTTCTAGGCCTCTCTCTCCTGGCTATCTGCTCGAGCCAGTTAATGCAAATGCGATTTGATTAAGGCAGTAATGGCTTTCGCTTACTTAGCAAGCCAAGTGGACCCAAGCTTTAACATAAAATTGATTTAAGGCTAGGAATGTTTTTTATGTGCATGCGTAGTGCGATTTGCACAGAACTGCTAAAGTTAAGTTAAACTCCCATTTTACTGTAATTTGTATCGAGATGTGCAGAACGTATAACTACCCGTCAGAGGGCATGTTCGTATAGTATTTGATTACCGTAATTACAGTGGTAAATGTCCACCGTAAGGTTCGAATCTGAAACACTTTTCCGTCTCTGTCACGGCATTTCCTCTGGAGACGTTTCAAAATGTCCCGCAAAATTAATGCGGCACACACACCGTTATGAGCTAAAATAATTAAATTATATAAATCTATACATGTATATCTTGTTGGCTTTATGTGGATAACACAAACATTTCTCATAAATGTATATGAGGCCTGTTCGCACATTAATTCTTCATTATGTCCCCCCCCTGCACAAGTGTGTTGGCATGGAGACTATGGTACCACTTGTTTAATTAAACCAAATTGATGAATATGTTGCCAGAGAGAAGGGTCATTGCTCTCTTGAACGGAGTAGCCAGGGGTCCGGTGGGCAGAAAACAAGTGTCTCGTCCAGCCCTAATGGCTGAACTCTCCTGGCTCATCCTCCCCTCTCGCCCCCCCCCCTCCCGCCCCCCCTCAAAGTAGGGAGTACAGCCAGCCAAGTCCTCTGCTCCAGCATGCTGGTTTCTGCAGCCGGCTGCCAAAATCTGAGCGCTACTAAAGTTGGGGTGTGATGAAGGAGACGGGGCCTTCTGAAGAGGGCTTTTAAACACCCCCCCACCCCAACCCCACCCCACCCCCCCAACCCCGGCTTGGCAGGACGCGAGCGCTTAACCAGAGAGGGAGAGAGGGAGCAAGAGCGAGTAAGAGAGAGAGAGGGGAAGAGAGGGAGAAAAGAAGGAGAAAAGAAGGGAGAGAGAGAGAGAGAGAGAGAGGAGAAGAGAGGGAGAAAAGAAGGAGAAAAGAAGGGGGAGAGAGAGAGAGAGAGAGAGAGAGACTGTGTTTGCATGGCTCTCCGGAGACACTCACACTCCACTGCTCTCTGCTGACCCGCTGGTCTGTCGTCTCCAGGGCGACGGCTCGAGCCTCACTTTGATACCGTTCCAGACCGTTCCAGAAGTGAGAGTCGCAGGGCCTGGCGTTGGCACATCTTTAGCCAACACAGCAGTACCACGGTATGTGCATACACACACACACACACACACACACACACACACACACACACACACACACACACACACACACACACACACACACACACACACAGTCACACACACACACACACACACACACAGTCACACACACACACACACACACACGGAGGGTCTCTCCATCTCTTTTCAAACGTACAGTATACTCACCCAGCAGCTGAGACTTTCAGTAGTAGTTAAGCAGGAGCAACATTGAGAGAACTTGAGCTCGAGTCTGAGCTACATTCAGAGAGCCGGTCTGCTGAATTACACGCAGCTAATTGCTTTGCGTTCTTTTAGTCAGTCCTGGTCTCGGTTGCACATTTGTTAAATGGCCGCGTTTCGTACATCTTCGAGTAATAAGTCAGGCACCTGCAGTGCGCGTAATTAAAAATTCATCCCGGCAAGAGGAATTGTTTGTGGCCATTGCGTTGATTTATTTGGTTCCGCAAATTGCAACGTTGAGCTTATTTTATTTTCCTGAAGGGGGGAAAAGTGGAGACACATTCATCAGCTGAATTTACCAGAAAGAGGTTCACAGCTATTATGTTTTTTTTTTTTTTTAATTTATTTTTTTAGTTAACCCTGCAGATCCCATAGTGGCAACGAGCACAGCTGCGTATGAGAACCTACAGAAGTTTATACTGTAAGTAAGTGTATATAAATATTATACATGCTTCCATGTGGACACTGCACCCCGTACAGTCAGTCGGCCAAAGCAACAGTAATTACTTGTTACCCTCTAACAGTTATCTGATATACGTTTTTCAAAATCAACTAGAGGAGAGTCAGGTTCTAGTTTAAAAGAACGTATTCCAAATGTGTAATTGCGGATGTAATTATTTACATGCATACACATTTTTACGTAATAAAGTACACCAGCTAGCATTTTAAAACAGGTATAAGGATTCTACTTTGAGAACAGCAATGCAAGTTCATTATAAATGAGTGCAGTGCAATATTAACACATGACATGACAGATAAATGCATATTCTTTACAGCGTGAAGCAATTTTCCTGTTATGAGAAGGCTAATACGCGTTTGCTGCTGAGCATGATGGGCGATGTGAAAGGTGGAGAGTTGGGGGAGAGCAGTACAGAGTGCTTGGCTTGGCTACTCGGAGGGCGGCTCTGTGGTACATTAATCACGCGAAAGTGCACTGGCGTAAGTAATGAAGTGGCCCGTATAACTCCAGAAAAAAACCTCCTCACCTGGGAGGGACAGTGCGTCTTTGAAGATCACTTAGTGCGTTGTTTATTATTCATTATGCTGGCGGTATTATTAATTGATAATATCTTAATGATACAGGAGAGCTGTAGGGGGTTGGAGGAGTGATCTGCTGTGAAGTCAGAAATGTATATGCGCCTGCTGTGTGTGTGTGTGTGTCTTTGTGTGGGTAGTGTGTGTATGTGTGCATGTGTGTGTGCATGTGTATTATGTGTGTGTGTGCATGTGTGCATGCATGTGCTTGTGTGTGTGTGTGAATGCACGCACGTGCGTGCGTGTGTGTGTATGTCTGTGTGTGTATGTGTATGAGTGATGTGTGTGTGGTGGACGGTGGTGAGTTTGCCTCTTTTGAGGACAGCAGCTCTGGGACAGAGCAGCCAGGGCTGGATATGAACAGGGGCAAACTGATCCTGGAACAGCCCCTCCTGCTCTCAGCACCTCATTATTAAGCGTGTCCTGCCCCTCTGATTGGATCTGGATCAGATCTTCGCTCGTCAGGGCCCTGTCCCCTCCTCCCTCTGTTTAGCCCTTTGAAGAGCAAGAGTTTTCTGGAATGTTTTCTCAACAGCTTAAATCAGCATTCTAGAACTTGACTGTTTTCAGTTGCCCAGCAGCGATTGTGACATCAGCATTAGAACGTTCAGCTAGGAACATTCTAATCACACAGTTGTGATCTCACACCTTAGCCGGGTTGAAGGAGACAGGCAGTTCTTTTTCAGATGCTGTTGTCTCGGAGTTGGAAAGAAGAACCCCACATTGTCTCATTAGTTGCATTCCCATTAGCGTCTGACCGAGATTTTACCTTGAGACTCTGCAAACAATACTTTTTTAACGTGTGCATGAAACAGCCAAAAAGACAGGTGCTTCCTAATTGCCTGTTGTCTGGTTACCCCCCGATTCAAGCCCCACACCCAACGCAATGATGACTTAATTAATCCTTTGTGTGCAAGAATAGCTTAAGCTTTTTTTTTGCTAATTACAGTTGACTAAGAAGGGCTAATAATCAATGATCTCTGTAAAAATGCTGGAATTTGTTAACAAAAGAACTAACTTTTATTTTTCTGCCTTTTCTTAATCACTAGGCACAAATTGCATAAATTCAAAATGAAAATGTGGCAAATGGCCTTTGAGCACTCAAGAAAAGAGACCTCTAGAGGTCTATACCCTCTCAATCTACTGCATGGATCAGTTTTATCCATCCCTCCATCCATTCATCCCTCCATCCATCCATCCATTAATCCATCCATCAGTTCATCCCTCAATCCATCATCAATCTATCCATCCATCCGTCCATCCATCCGTTCATTTTCTTAGTACTCCTGTTCAGGGCCGTGGGGGTGAATCCAGTCCCAGGGGACACTACTCAAACCCGGAGGCGCTGTGCGGGCCGGACTGTCCCAGGTGTGCTCGGGCGCTTTGTTCTCTCTCCACCGAGATCGGGTTTTTATTTATTTATTTATTAAATTCCATATTCCATTCTGGTCGTTTGAGGAGCCCTGTTGCTTTTATTACATTCCTGACAATTTTGTTAATAAATCGTCGCAAAGTTAATGAAAGTTGCACTCAGGCATGTCCAGAATGATTGTGTCCTTTGTCATGCTAATAAATGGAAAGATGTGAGTCCAATGGGTGATTGCGTGCCCATTGCTGAGAAGTTTTTGATACGTGCCACCTTTCTCGCACTCTCTTTTCTCTTCTACTCTCCCTCCCTCCCTCCCTCTCTCTCTCTTTCTCTCGCTTTCCTTTGCAGCGACAAACATGGCATGAATATGGCATCACAAGCTGTGTTCACGTATCAGTTCATGTACATTTTGTGATGGCCCTTGGCTATGGATCTAACCCTCTAAGGGGTAAGATCACAAATATGTGATTAGAATATTCGTACCTGAACATTCTAATGCTGATGTAACAATCACTACCGGTAACTGAAAGCAGCGTAGTTCTGGAACCCTGACTTAGAATTTTGAAAAAACATTTAAAAAACTCTTCAAAGGGTTTACGTCTCAGTTTAAATCTCAAATGCATGCAATTTAAATGTCCTTTAAATGACAGAATGCTCATCTTCTGAAAACATTTTTTTTTTATCATCACCACTGGAGGACATACTGTGACATCAATACAAAAGCCTGAATGGGCATAAATACAGTTTACTAAAGCAAAGTCTACCTCCCCCACAGACACACACACACACATACACACACACACAAAAAAAAAGTGAACAGTGAGTGGTGTTGAAATGAGACGTTATCTCAGACCGGAACCTTCTTCTGGAAACCTTGATGAGGAGAATCCATTCCACTGATTACAGCCCCGGTGAATCACGCTGGAACACTGGAGGAAACATCAAAGTACAAAAAAAAAAAAAAGCCACATTTCTGTGCCTCGTGCATGGAAACTTCTAGAATGTTCCTATTAAAAACGCACGGTAATATTGTCCAGGAGGGATGAAAGGGAATGAACCGTGTGTCTGCTATTGATGTAGATAAAATGAGCTCCTTTGCTGGAGAGGAGGCTTGACTCTATTATCGATTTGAAAGAAAAATGCAAAAATAGATGAGTATATTGGACAAGCCCCCCTCCCCTCTCCCCCCTCCCCCCTCACGTAAAACCCACCATATACTCTCAGATTGACATTTTCAAAAAGCACTGGTAACATGTTTGAAAACTATTAAATCGCTTTGATCTTTATTCCTTGGTGAGATGGTAAGAGTTGCTTTTAAAGATCAATAACTCTTTGTCCCAACCTCCCCGCCCCCAGCCCCCTCCCCCCCACCTCATTTTTTCGTGGAATGCTTTTAATTCCGCATGACAAAAACATGTGATCGTGTTTAACTGGAAGATACAGCTATAAGAGCCAGGCAGTTATTTAAGTTTCATAAAGTATGGCAGCCATGTTCCACACTGTAACTGTGCTGCAGACCAGGAACAGTGGCATCTTCTAGTGAACTTTACACACATCTTTGCACACTTTGGGTCTCCTGTTTAAGCATTCTTCTTGTTCTTCTCCTCCTCCTTATTCTTCTTCTCCTCCTTTTTCTTCTTCTCTTCTTCCTCCTCCTTATTCTTCTCCTGCTCCTCCTCCTCTTTCTTCTTCTTCTTGTTCTTCTAGTGTCAGCTCCTATACAGAATTCCAATTTTTTTTAAAAAAAGGCCGTTTTGTATATCAAGTGAAATATTTGTTTTTCTAACGTTCTTTGTGTTTATTTACTTATTTATTTATTTGATGGGCACTGTCTATAAAATCTTGTTAATTATGCTAATTAATTAACCCCGTGTTTCCCGCTGACAGGACCAATAGGAGGGCAGGAGATGCTGGACTGGCCAACTTAGACTGGAGATGATCTTCTAGCATCTAGACCCCCCCCCCCCAGGTGAATCTGCATGCACGGCATGGATGTGGAAGACTGACATCTATGGAAAAAAAATTATAAAAGCTGGAAAAAAAAAAAAAAACCTTAATTTCCCTGGAGATACACGTTCAAGGGAATAACAAGATTAATCATGTTATGTAATATATATTTAGGGGGGAGAAAAACTAAACAAATTGATGCTGATAGCCATTTCTGTGATGGAGGTGACACATTGCAGTGAGATTAAATCCTTTAAGCCTGTGGTGTCGTACATCGCTTCTGCTAATTAAGGATATATATACAATATATGGACTAGCATACCAATTCTGCTGCATTCACATATTGTGATACATTATTTTTTAAATATGTTTAGCAAGATGCACTATTTGGGGTCTCTGCATTTCAACTGCTCCCCAATATTCAAGCTAAGGTTGCGCCCTTGAACCCAACGTACAAATTCTTTACACAAGGATCTCTTTCCATCTTTAATTCATCCATCAAAGCAAGCAGAAAGTTACGTTCATGTGGTGCTTTTAAGCGAGGAGGCTTATAGTTCAACTTCAAGATACACCTGGACTCAGAAAAGATCTGAAGTGGCTATTTAGCATACGCAGCTCCTGTTGTTTGTGTAATTATTCTGAGTATGTGCCTTTCACACAGCGAAACACAGGGGACTTGTTTTGTAAGATTAATGAAGGTCACCAAAATTCTCAGAAGTATTCTGATAATTAAGGCTTTGTTTATCAAAAACAAGATATATTAAGAGCAGAATGATTCATGGTAATTATTCATAATCTTAACAATTCAAGTGTAGCCACCTCATTTGTGCATTTAATTCTTCTTGTTAATGTTTTGCATAAATCTGCATAATTACTTTGGTTGCCTGTTGTAATTTTGACAGCTACTCAGTTCATGTGCACTAAAGTATATCGCAAGGCTTGATGTACTGCATATTTATAGATTTACATACGGTGCAAGGATAATATTTTCAGCAAAATGCCTTCGCTCCCCCCCTCCTCCTCCCCCTCCCTGCATACCTGCAATATGGAAGAACGGGTGTTGATATCACAAATATGAAACAAATGGTTAGTTTAAAACCCTGTGAAAAGGATGGAAATGACAAAGGGCGCGGGGCTGGGTCGTTGCTGAATATTTATACAGTCAAAATGAACGCGTGCGTGCCGGCATAAATCATCACAAACGGACACCGTGTTCGAATGCGTCTGTGGAGAGCAAAGGCTGCAGCGCCTTCTAATCACACCTTATCATTCCGCTATCATTTGAATGTAAGTGGACACATAATGGAAACTGCAGTGTAGAGTTCATACTATCTTGTAACAACCCCTTGCGTCACATTAGCTGCGATATCGCCTCTAACAGATTGTTTCCGAAAAAAAAGTGAAACGAGAAAAGGGCCAGGCGGAATATAAAAAAAAATCTCTTTTTTTTTTGGAGTGAAGCCGGACCTATTAGCGCGCGGGTGCGAGTGATTTAATTTTCCGTGGCCCTCTCCAGATGCCACGGTCCTCTTTGCTTGTTTAAAATTCTCCAAACATGTGAAATAATGCTCCCATTATTGGACTTGACCCTGGGTAATTCCTTCAAACGCGCGAGCGCGTGGCGGCGGTGCAGAGTTCCGGGTTCTGTTTGAATTCGCTGGCCGTGCCTCTGTAAGTGAGGCGGGCGAACGCACTGAATACGGAATGCGCGCGCGTACAACGGGCTCTCAACACCGGGGTCTGGGGAGAAGCCAAAGGGAAAAAAACGAACTTCACCGTACAGAACGAAAGCAGAATTGCAAATGATTTGCTTTAAAGAACCCATTCAGATGTGGGCACGTTATTTTTAAGACAGCGGGGGTTGTACTATTTTTTAAAACACTTAATAGATGGCAATAAATTATATGGTGACACTTTACAATAAGGTCACATGAATTGGCATTAACCAATGTAGTTGTTAACTACTAACTACTAACGTTAATATGTACAGCTTTGTTAATGTATTTGTAAATCATTAATTTGTATTAAACACTACGAGTTAATGCCAATTCATATTGGGATTAGAAAAAAAAAACTTTGTGTGTTTATTATCGGTTAACTAATTCTAAGTTTTATCCTGTGTTTTGCTAATGTATAAATAATAATTTAACTAATACATTAGTTAATGTATTTGTTAACTCCTAACTAAATTTCATGCTTAATTAATGTATTTGTACATCATCAATTCATGTTGACAACTACATTAGTTAATGCCAATTCATGTGACCTCATTGTAAAGTGTTACTGATTATATTCAATATATTGTACATAGAATGCATTTGTACATAATGGGTTAGGGATTGATAACTATCTGAGGTGTAGTATATACTGAATCATGTCCTCATGAGCAGTAATCACTTTATTATATCTGTCATCTATATCAACACTCCTTACTTACAGTACACTGCTGCTCAACAGTCCTGAGCCACAGGCAAAAAAACACTGTGTGTATGCGTGCGTATATGTGTGCGTGTGTTTGTGTGTGGGTCTACGTGCTTGTATGGATTGAAGGGTGCTTTCAATCTAACAGTTTTTTTTGCCCTTGATATAGTATATATACTCGATACATTCATGCAAGATTTATTTATTTGAGTTTGTGCACAATCAGTCCTTTATTAGAGCTTGTGCCAACTCATGATGAGCAGACAAAAAAACCCCCCCAAAAAACAAACATGCAACTCTGACTCTGAAATGTGTTCATCAAAGTTAAGTACGCAGTTTGACTGAATGCTTGATGGCCGTTGTCAAATAAAGTAAATTTGAGCGAGAGAAGGGGGGGGGGTGGCGGCGAGGATGAATGAGAGAGAAAGAGAGAGAGAGAGAGAGAGAGAGAGAGAGAGAAAGGAAGAAAAAAAGAACTTTCTTTAATTATGTTTACTTAGCAGGCCTTGCTTCTCGTATTTAAATAGGACAAACATCTGGACCGGAGCAGCGTTAGCATCGCGTTGCTAGTCGGGCAAATCTTGTGGAAAATAATGCAATTAGATCCCTGGTGTTTGACAACGGAGGGGCAGGATCCGCGGGTTTTCACGTTAATAAAATCTCCATGAGTGACTGGATACAATTAAGAAATTGTCAGTTGCCGCTATTAACTTTTTTTGTAGCTCGTAAGACGTTCGCATCATTTGATTACGGATGGCAATTTAAATTTGTTTATCGGCGCCTGTATTTGGGTATTAATTATGACCTTTATTATTAGCCACAATTAAACTAGTCAGACAGAAAAGGGGCAGCGGCGTCCTCACAGAGGGCAGAGATGGGAGAAGCAGCCAGTCTGCTCTCCCACATGAAAGGATTACTACTGTTCCCTCGTCCTTTAACCAAACAGATATCACCCTTGGATGTACCTTAATAATAATAACAATAATAATAATAATAATAATAATAATAATAATAATAATAATAATAATAATAATTTGTATTATGAATATGCAGATATTTGTTACTACTACCACTGCTACTACTACTACTACTACTACTACTAATTTAATAATAATACTAAAAGATAAAAAAGTAGTCATTCTGAGTTATTGACCTCACAATGAAACCTAAAGTATTCTTTGCTCTTTTGAAGTTTCTTTTTTTTTTTTTACATGTAATAAAAAAAAAAAAACTGAAACAGACAGCTTTTACATAGACTGCTACTTCTGCTTTGTAGCTGCAAAAAAACGCTTGATAATTGCACCAGTGAAAGACGGTAAAAGCAATCAGCGCGATCTATTGTCTGGTTAGTGGAACAAAGACAAGATAGATGGATCCTGGAAGACTGTTGGAGAAGGAAATTCACATGGGCGCTGCTTGTTCTTTGGCAATGCAATACTATGGCTATACATGCAGTACAATAGAGCTGCACATAACTTCAAAAGGCAAAATCTATTTGTGTTCCTAAAAAGGCCTGGGCAAGCCCAGTCTGCATATCTGTGTAATGTGTAGAAAAACAGAAAGAAGTTTTGATGATGGGTATTTGTGCCGTACAAGTATCTTTTGTTGTTTTGTTGTTCAGTTCTGGTTTTATTCTTCTCCAGTGTGACATGTTGTTTTTTGGTTTTTGCGTGTGCTTTAAACCAAAATGTAAGCAATGGCCACACTGATCCAGGCAGTTCCTGAAACAGAATAAGTCATCACAAGTGACCTGCTCCTTCGCCTCCTCTGGTATCAATCATGTTGATTGGCATATTCCAGCAGTGTCTCTCTCTTTGTGACATCATTCTCCTTGGATTCCAGAACCTTTGTAAAGTTCTAGGTTTCTAACACTGGACACGTCATATAAAAATTTGTGTAAACTGACAAGTGTGACAGCGTGTACAAAACAAATACTGACAACTGATGACAACCATCCACAGTCGGTAAAGTTCACACACACATACACACACACACACACACACAATGCTATGCAGTGCTAGACAGAGCTGGAAGCTGACATAAACGTTATACAGTTATTAAGGGCTACAACCATCCCTGGGCCACTGAATTTAGGTTTTTTTAAAAAAAACAAACAATATTGGGGCACTTTGGGGCCACAGCAACATTGTTGTTAAGGTCCAGCAAAACCCTTTGGCTGGGTCTGGTGCTGGTTGTTAAAATTCTGACTGGATTGCTGACACCCTCAGCCTTGGCCTACCGTATTTCGGTGTTCAGTAGGCCAAGGCTGTATCCTGTCTGAAATTCACATTCTCGACACCTTAAATATGTCAGACAGACCTTTCATTTTGACCCAACAATGGTTTCCAATAAGGCACAGCGCACCATCTCCTGAATTACTGTGGTCCACCAGCCAGTTGTTGTGAAGGGAACAGAGCTGATTTAACACAGGACAAAGAAATCACAAGGAGCGATTTTTTTTCTACTGTCACAGAATTCAATCATCTTTCCCTTTTCATTCGCCCAGTACATTTTCCCCCTCTTATCGTTAAGTACCTTTATGACCTACTTACCATAACATGATTCCTTGCATTCATAAGGACGTATGTGGGCCAACTTAATTTGAATTCTCTTTCATTTCTATCCTCTTACAACATGAAGACCTGCACATAATATATTGTAGCACCATCATTAATTCAAAAGTAGGTCAAGCTGTATTTTATGAAGTGGAATTGGTATTTACATTTTTAATTAAGACATATTAGTTGCCTGGATATTAAAATAAAGTCTTAATTCTAGCCGGCTATTACACGAACACGAGTGTCAGGTGATTCTTGAAATTAGCGAAGGAATTAACATTAATAGCGGTCATAATTTATTTAGCGATGAACCATACTTAAAAAAAAAAAGAAGAAATTTTATTCCTGGAAGCCTTCCTGAAGAAAAGCTTCAGGCTATGTTGTAAAAATAGAAGATGAAACACCAGTCTTTTGAATTATAACGGGGAAGCGTCTGATCCCTCATCACCTGGACATTAGAATATGTGATTTTACGATGCGCTGGAAGCCATTTTGGATTCTGCTACTTCTGACTCCTCCTGCCTCTCCAGTTCCTATATGCACTCTATGGTGGCACCACTGGTTAACGTTATCAAGCTTACGTCAGCTACTATAGAGGCTGCTAGCTAGTAAGCTAACATCAGAGAGGAGCAGCACGGCCAGCACAAAACCTTCTCACGATGCTGTTGCCATGCAGTGACAGAATATTCCAGTAACATTGTGAGAACATTTTTTTGTCAGTTGGGAGAGGGGGCTGCAGGAATGGTGCAAGATGGTTCTACACTTTTTTTTGGGTCATCCCTAACTTTTGAGGGATTTTTCCTCATACATCGGGACATTTTGTCCAAACGTTGTCATGGAAAGGAAAATGAGCCTTTTTAATGGACGCCGTTGGCTCTGAGTTAGTCCAACATTCCAGCTGCTTCAGTCCCATGACTTCTGCTTCCCATGGGAACGCCGGGAACGTTTGTTGGAGACGATCGCAGGTGCCGCTGACAACCTAATAACTTCAGCCATTTTAGCCCCGACTTGCTTCTCTTTTTTTTTACGTAGGAGCGCAAATTGCAGGTGCATTTAGAAAACCGGCGGGGCCTAAACTGCGATGATAAAAACTGATTACGGTGCATTACGCTGTTCTTGTTCCCCGTTGGGCTTCATAATTGCGCTCGTAGGCCAGTCTCACTGCTCGTGTGCCCTCCATCAATTTGGGAGAGAGCAGGTGAGTGTACCTCTTCAGAAGGGTGGAATGAAGTTCCTGTTCACCTGCTCTTCAGAAGGATGGAATGAAGTCCCTGTTTGCCTGCTCTTCGGGAGGATGGAATGAAGTTCCTTTTCACTTGCTCTTCAGATGGGTAGAATGAAGTTCCTGTTAATCTGCTCTTCATAAGGGTGGAATGAAGTTCCTGTTTGCCTGCTCCTCAGAAGGGTGGAATGAAGTTCCTGCTAGCCTGCTCTTCAGAAGGGTGGAATGAAGTTCCTGTTAGCCTGCTCTTCAGTAGGGTGGAATGACGTTCCTGTTTTCCTGCTCTTCAGAAGGGTGGAATGAAGTTCCTGCAGTGGCTTCTTTGCATACCATATTCTACCAGGTTAACTGCTCGCACCTGACATTGAGGCATAAACCTTGTGTGCGTTTCATTCAGACAGACTGCAGGCGTCTAAATAATCTGCGGACTAACCTGTCAACTGACATCGGGCAATGACGTGGCCAATCATGTGCAAGTCAGTGACTTCAGCGTGAATATTAGACTGTGGGGGTGCTTGCAACAGTAGAACTCAGAACTGTCATAGCAGGATGAACCACCCAGATGGAACAGGGCACATTTTTAAAATTTATTTTTGACAACTCTTTCTAAAATATGATGATAATTGCTTGATAAGACAGAAATATGTGAAGAAAAGAAGAAAAGCCTTTAATGTGTTTTTACAAAATTTGAATTACTTAATCAGTATGCAGACGCAATTAGTTATTGATTGGTGCATTTAATTCCGCAAATGATAAGTTTCCCACATAATTGTTGTGGCTGATTTCTATCTTGAAATGTATGGGGGAGGGGTTGATGATTAAGCGTGCGGAATAATTAAACTCCTGAATTAATTAACATCAAGTTAGAATGGAAATAAAGTATACTTTTCTTGATGCATTTTTCATTTATTTTTGACGGTCTGTGCTTAATGAATGCAATCAAAAACCGAAGTACATTGTTTTCTGTACGGTTTAACGTCGATTAGCATTCAATGGTTACATGTAAGTAAGCATTCAAATGACAAATAATTTTAATTACTAAAGAGGGTAGTTCAGTCTGCAGTTCAGAGGTTATCAAAACCTAGCCGTGAGCGAAACACTTCTGAGGTTAAAGCTGGTTTGTAATAATAAAAAATAACGAATTGTGTGTTTTGTCAGAAGAAACTTTCTTTAAAAATGTGGAATATATATTTTTTATAAAACTTCTGTTTGAGTACTTGGTAGAAGTCAACAAAGCAAAGCGGTAGCTTTACTTATTATGTTGTATGTAAACTTCTTGAAAAACTCTTCCTTGTGATTGCTTGGTGATTAATCAACTAATTAGAAAGGAATTAGTAACATAATTCAGTTTAAAGACGTAAAAGAGGATTTGTGAATGAATAACCTTTGGAATGCAAACTTTCAAATTACAGATGCTATTTTTCACTTTGTAACTTTATCTAAAAAATGTTCTGCTTTGGTGCTGAAATTACCAGCAGCAAATACATAAATGCAAACTGACAGGATGCAATCACGTCTAAATCTAAAGCTTTAAATCACGTTTAAACAGCATGATATTTTGACAGGGATTTAAGAAAGTGATGCACACAATTAAAAATTTTTTTGACTTAAAGTCGGAATAGTCATATTTGCATGGTGTTAGTTCTATTTATGTTCGATTTATGATTTACGGCACGTATGATGGCACCAGCATGCGAGGCCCAGGATTTATCTACACACGGTGTGTGTCAGGTTCCAGGAAGCAAAGACAGGTCATTTTAGATCAGTATCTCCGCAGAACCCCCCACAGACGGGGCCTGTGCCTTGTCATATAATGGCGGGGGGGCGAGGGGGGGGCGTGTTCCCGTTTAACTCCATAAACCTGTCGCCAGTGGGTGACGAGAAGCACAAGGCCATGAATCAAAGATCCTGTGTGCCAGGTAGGTGATAAGGAGCGGGAGGAGTGGAAGATCCGCGTTGGGTCTGTGTCATTCTGTGACCCTGAACCCCTGGCACAGTAATGCTGGCTTACCCCCGTACATTTATGCCAAAATTATGATAATTCCTCCTGAAATGCTAATTGCAGCATGTAATATTTTAAGGATTTATGTGTTTCTGGAATGCAGACCAGTCACTGACTATTTTGATTTTGTTTTTTACAAAAGATGATATGAGGGCAGGAAATTTCTTAGTCAAATGAAATATTTCTAATATCTTTTTTCCCTGGGTAAACACAAAACAGAAATTATTAACTCAGGGGAAGGCACTATCATTTATCATAGATAAAAGAGAAGTTTAAAAAATATCCTGTTTAAAAATGAAATATACCTTCATCATTATGCAATAAGCGGTGTAGCAATGTAAAGCAATGTCAAGGCACTGGACAATTTTTTTTGTAATAACACAGTTATAACCAAATAGATAATGAAACAAAGGTAGTAATAAGCACTTAAGTAAGGAACGGATGGCCGGAACGTGATGTTGTGAAGCCTGGCTATCCGACTAGCCCTGATACTTGTATTCATGAGTGTGGGGGAAACCTATTTTACCATGTGACAAGTCAATGGGTTTCCAAGGTAAAAGGCCAGACATTCCTTATCTTCGCTGATAAGTCACCATCACCTTGCCAGGTCGTCTGTGTGGTGTGCACACACACATATGCTCCAAACTGTCATGCTGCAAACCCCGCCCCCAAACCCCTTCCACTAACACATCAGAGATTCTCCTCATACAATCAGACCACAATACGCTCTGTTAATGAAATACACGCCGTTAACACCGAATTATTTTATCAAGGCTCGCTTTTTTTGTTTTTGTTGGGCTTGTTTTCAGTGGTCATCCTGTGTAAACACAGACACACACACACACACACACGCACACACTCAATGCTCAAAACTGTGAAACATCTTATGGTTTTAAGTGGTGATCCTGTGCAAACACACACACACACACACACACACACGCACACAGCCAATGCGAACAGAAAAGTAAGCAGTGTGATCCTATAAAAGCACTGAGCTGTTGAGAGTTCATAAAACATGTTTTATAAATAGCTTCCAGGATTACTCTGTCACTATAGAAAAACAATCTAACTATATCAACACATTCATACAGAAAATACTATATGAATTTAATAGCAGTTTCAGTAGGGGGGGGGGGCTGGGGAAACAGGAACGGTAATACAGTGTAACAGAGCTGATTATTCAACCAAATAATCGAGCAATCACACTGTACCATGTTATCTCTTATCAGCTGCTCAGCCTGCAATGGAGACCCTTTCCGTTCTGGCTGATGGACTGACATTATCTGCTCATTCCTTTTCTTCTTTTACCCATTTCGCCAGAATGGAACGATCCAACAGACAAAATTCTACCGGAATTTACTAGCTCTTGTCTCTATGCGCCATATTATTATGTCCAAAATTATGTCCTGCTCCTAAAAAGTAAACCTTTGTCAGCTTTATTTTGTTGGGATCAAACAAAAAAATTTTTTAAATAGATTTTATGAATTACAAACACAAAGCATGTCAGCACCAGCGACGCCTCAACGTCACGTGTACATTCAGTGCTATGTAAACACATCACAAACATGCGTCGCAATGTATAACAAAATATATTAAATAATATATTTTTACTCATTTCATTTAATTGATTATTAGCAAACTGGTAGGAAATTTGCTGTACTTTTTTGGATTAACACATCAGGATGTGCCTTTCTGTCATCTCGTTCTCCTGTCTGGGGCTGGCTGTATTGGAAGCCCAGATTTATCGTCCGCTGCTCAGTGTGAATATGCAGAGTGACTTATACCCCACCTGCAAATTTAGGCTGAAACAACTCATGTGTTGCAGTCATAAAATAAATAAATAAACACGTAAATAAATAAACGGTGTCTGTGCGCAGTATACGTATGTCAATATTAATCTTCAATACAGGATTGTTGACCCTGTCTTCACTTTTTTTTTTGTTGTTGTCCAGAAACGGTCATATTAATGGTTATGAATACGATGATAAAAAAAAGGAACCCGTGTTTTTTTAAATTTTCACTCTCATTACGTCCAGGCGACTCCTTTCAGCTCCGAGCCGCGTTTTCAATCGTTGTTTGATTCGGGGGCCTTGATCTGAGGCGGAGCCTCAACCCCTCCAGAACGTCGGGCCGCACGGTAAAAAAAAAAAAAAAAAACGAGAAGGCGCCATCAATCTTTATCGTCGGGTCCCGCTCGCTGTAATTGCGCTCGATAGTCCGCTGATCCTCTCGTCTGCCGGCGGTGTCGGGAGCGCTCGGGAGCGCCAGATGCTCCGATCAAACGCTCGACCCCGCCGCCGCCGCCTCAGACCGCTTCGACGACTCGCAGCGACGACGACGCCGACGTTCCGGCGTTCGCCCGTAAATTGTCGAACCGGGCCGAACGGCGAAGAAACAGCCGAGCGCCTCGCAGGTGCGTCCGCGGAAAAAACCGAACCGAGGAACCCGTGCGTACCGTTTGTCGGGCGGGCGGCTGCTTTTTTTTTTTTTTTTAGCCGCCCGTGATGTCAGAGAGAGAGAGAGAAAGGCCGCCGTGTCATGTATTATTCAAATGCATCTCTGGCGGTTGGAGAAGTGCCAACTGCAGATTGTATCTCAATGAATAGTAAAAAGGTACTGCTGGAGGGAGGGGGAGGGGGGGGGACACATCAGTGTTGCCAAGATGGTGAGAGACAAAAAAAAAAAACAAACCCCAGATTTGAAACGGGTGTAGTAATATTGCGAGCATGAATCATTCAGTGACACGGGGGGGCGGGTCGCAAACTCTGCGGCGCTGCGGCGTTTAGCATCGGCGAGCGGCCCCCCCAGCTGCGGTCAGCTGCTTTTTTCGTAAAGCGATGATGTCGCCTCGCCGATCGCTTTCGCTTTCGCCGCGGGAAAGTATTACCGCGCCTAACCAGGCTCACCTCCGGTCGCCGACTCCTTCTCATCAGCAACGAAATTGTGAGACGCGTCGCACAAACTGTATTTAGTGGGGGGGGGGGGGGCAGAGGGAACAAATTCCCCGAATTTAAATCACGGCAGCAGCGTATGTTTTCTTCAGCTGCAAAGCACTGACGAGCAGGACCTCAGATCTGCGACCTCCTCCATCCCTGAGCGTGCGCGGGCACACGTACAAAACAAATGAAAAGAGCCGTACGCCCTTCACCCACGAATCTGGAGATTTGCATCTTTTTTTTTCTTTTTCTGATGGAATTGCTTTTTGTGTGGAACCCCCCACCAAACCCCCCCACCCCCCCGTCCCTCTTAACCCCCCCCCCCACTCCCCCCAACCCTCCGCCCCCAGTGGTGGTGCCGTCTCCCCAGACTGTTGTGGTGGAGAAGGGCTGTAATTTACGGTTTTAGGGTCCAATTAATCTCCTTGTTCCGGGGGTTCCTGACACACGAGAGAGGTGTATTTTGCATATCAACTTCCTGAGATGCAGCAGTATTTGCATGCTGGCATGAATATTGCATCTGATAATGGCGCTTTCTTTGTTTATTTGTAAAAAAAAAAAACTGTAATCTTTGTTTTATATTTAAAAAATATATGGGTGTGTGTACTTATCTACACACGTGCACATACTGTATGTTCAGTCACTTAAATTTAAATTTCTTTGATTGTTTCTTTGATTTGATTCAAACGTAGTGCATGCTATGCTGTTTGATTTTCATGCTTCAATTTGAATTTATTACCTTGACTGCAGTTGAGGAATTTAAGTGCAATATCGTGCCTACAGACAGATGAAAAATGCAGAAGGGACTCTACTTTTAGCAGTTTAAACCCACCACCCTAAACTAGTAGATTCATTGATACCTATACATTCAATGCCTTAATATTTCATGTTAATTCATATTCGGGTGTCAGATTCAATATGTGTTGGGCCTGCCATTTTGCTGGTAAAAAACAAACCCATGTAACCGTGAAATTTATTCTGATGAAGGCCTAGGCTTATAGGCTCAGAATGTTAGCTGCGTTAAGGTTAAATAAAATTACTGTTGTAACAAAATTACACTCATATTTAATTATCCTTTCACTTTGGAGCTTAAAAAATATGGAAGTTTAAAAAAAATCTCTCTGAGAATTATATTTCAATGAGAACGAAGCACGTGTTTTCTTTCTGGTCATGATCTTATCTGGGATGATGAAAACGTATACAGAAAAATGCTGAATGAATTTTTATTTTGTGCATGCAACAGCTGTCTGGAGCCATTTTAAGGTCAGTTCTGACTAACGCGACATCAGACGTATACGTACCCGGGCCTGCGTGGACCTGATGTTTACAGCCTCTCCACTGATTGGTTTAGCCCCGGCCGCCTCCCCTTTTATCGCCGGCGCGCTGTTTTTCAGATTAAACAATTAACAGCGAGCAGATGTTTAATTAAACCTATAGAAATCTGCAGTGGCTACAGCTGTTTGGACAACTGGGCAAAAAAAAAGAAGAAAATTAGCACTGCTGGTAATGACCTGCTGAGGAACACAACAAGAGTTGATGACTCTTTTTTTTCCCTTTCTTCTTCTTCTCCTCCAGACCCCCCGTTCCATATGGTAAATTTGCAAATGAGGGATAAAGTCACAGTAAAGAGCGCCTTGATGCGGGGAGAATGGCGGGAAACCGCTGGCGTGGTCCTCCGGCGGTAGCGCTTACCACCAACCCGCCGCAGCTGTTGCGCGGCTGTTGACGCGGCAACGCCTCCGAGTTTTTTTTTTTGAGGGCTACGCTACGCTCCGACGCGCCACCGCGGCACTTCCGACTCTCGAATTCCCGATCCCCCCGTCGGAGTTTTCCGTCATGTGATAAACATGGCTCGGCTGCTGTTGTGCTGCGCGGGACTAATACAGCCAATTTTCAGCCAAATATTTCAGCAATAGTATAGATCTTAACTGCTACAGTTTATACAGCCAATGTAAAGCATTTCAGCAAATTTCAGCGACAGTACAGCTACACTCTATATTCCATAGAGAGGAGATTTGCAGTGAACTGACTGCCAGCCTTCACAGAGGGAATCAGAGAGAGACAAGCATATGTAACCTGTAATGTGTGTTATGCGTTTTTCTTCTATCTTCATAATTTGGCAGAATTTGAAGCTGATAAATCAGTTGCCGGTGTGACATCCTCAGACTGTACCATATTTTTGATGAGACAAAGTTTGTCACCATTGACCCGGTCCTCTCAAACATGACCAGATATCCCCAACAATGACCAACTCATCTCAAACTTGACTAACTTACAGTAACTGCTGCACTCTATATAGAGGACAGCATCTACGGAGGGAACCCGAGAGAGACAAGCATATGTAAGCTGTAATGTGTGTTGTTGTTGTTGTTGATGTCATCAATTTCCTTATGAATCCAACATGTGCACTACTGTACCACCGCAGTAGTGCTTCTCTGAAACGACGCTAAGGATTGTGATACTCATTTGCGGTGTCTCGAAACAGAAAACGTCTCTGAAAACCAATTAGGTATTCACCTTGGTCATCAGCGGGAACATAACCAGCTATCAGAGTGTGACAGAAAATCCCCCCCTCGTGGAGGATTTGTCTCCGTTGCATTCGGGCCACGATAATGCCCATATATGGCAACCCTTTATTAAATATTGAGAATCTGTGACAGATTGTTACATAGCAACATGGGTAATGGCACCGATAATTATTCATGAAACAGAACCCCAAGAAAACAAAGTAATTATGCATCTTAGCACTTCAATTGCATTTATTTATTTATTTATTTATTTATTTATTTTCTTCACAGGCGTAGTGATACTTTTCCCTGTGGCAGACTTGGTTCGATTCCATGCTTTGGAAAAGTGATATGCTTCTAGATGGTGTGAGATGTCAGCTTTGGTCCCCCTTACATTCACAACGGGAAGAGGACACATCTGCAAAATTCCTGAAACGCAAAGATTGGGTCAGTGTATCCAATATGACAATCAGCCATAATTTTGCAAGCAAAATTAATTTTTAAGTATTTTTAATAATCTCTTCGCATGCATCTTTTGTTTCTCACATGAAAGCATATTACTTTACATATACATGTATGAATTGTGTGCAATGCGGCAATACTGTACAACACACACACACACTCTCTCTCTCTCTCTGTCATACACACACACACACACACACACACACACGCATACACAAACTGATGTGGTTAGTTTCTTTCATTGTCTGATAGCCTGTCTGTACTCTTGGCAGTACCGTATGCTTGTGTGTGATTCTGTCTGTGGTGCCTCTAGTATGTTTTTGTGTAATGTGCATGCTGAATTACTAATGTCATTTTTACATTACCGATGCATACACAGTGTAATGTTTTTCATTCATTCATTCATTCATCCATCCATCCATCCATCCATCCATCCATTCATTCATTCATTCATCCATCCATCCATCCATCCATCCATCCATCCATTCATTCATTCATTCATTCATTCAGCGACCACGTCCTCCTTAATCAAACAGGACACATTCAAGAGCTGCCCAGTAATTGCTGTGGAGATGAATATGAATAATTTCCTCAAACCGTTTCTAAGAACAGAGAGATCATGTTTTCTGGCCGCCCGTTAATGAACCAAATAACTCCGGTGAGTCCAACAAAAGCAAAAAAAAAAAGAAAAAAGAAAGAAAAAATTGCTTTGTTGGGGTCTCCGTCCGTTAATATTTTGCCAATTAATACGTTCTGAGGAGCTCTCTGTTGGAGTGGACGGTTTTCAATGCGTAACCCGAGGAGTGTCTGGTGTTTGTTTTACAAATTAACCAAAATGAAGTTCTGAGGACTTTTTTTTTTTATCGAAACCGGCGCTCGCTGAGACCAATTAAAATATCAACTTTCGGCCCGCTCCGTCTGAAATGACAGGTTTGCATGCGGCACGGTGCGCTCTTTAAATTAATAAGGCCATCCTTACTTACTGGTTTGAGTAATTGAATTTATTAAAGCAATGGTAATGACATTATTTCTAATGAAGTCTTCACGGTCCACAACAGTCACTCATATTTGATTCTTCGTACAGCTTCGTATCAAATTTTTTTCCTGAAATAAATTATGCGGTTGTACCCAGTATCAAAGCAGGCGTTTAACCTGTATGGAGAGTACCCATTGGTTCAGTGGAAAATCAGTGTGCTTCTATTACATAGAAGATTACAGTAAAAGAGTGTTTTTTACATAGGCCTCTGCACTCAGTTACTAATTAAATACTTAATTCATTTTTAAAGTTCATGAGAATGGTTGGGAAAACACATTTAAAAAATAGCTTTTCTTTTTTTTTCAATTTCATTTTAAAAAAGGCAAAAGGAATATCTTTTCTGCTAATTAGAAGGAACAAATTAATCTTCTGATTTAAACAATTATTTGAATTGTAATTGCCCGAAGATGAAGCTGAGAGTAAAGAACAAACAGGTGTGCTCTTGGGGGGAAGAAAGTAATCAGTAAAAAAGCCACACAAAAGATGATCAATGCAAAGGGAGAATAATTGTAATATTTGATATATAAAGGGTCGTGGGGGGGATGCTGCAGCCTATCAGTGTCATCACATAACCATAGAAACTATAGAAAGGATACGCTATATGCCATGGTACGCCTGGGCAGCACAGATTGGTCAGCAACAGTGCCCAGGTTTCGAATTAAGGGGGGGAATGGGGGGGGTATGACCCCCATAATTAAGACTTGGACCCCCCAAAAAGAGGTAAAAACAACAGGTCTTGGGGGTCGAAACTAGACACCAACCCTAGTGACGCCACTGATAGGAAATATATTGTAATATTTACAATTACGGATAATAAGGATATATAAATGTTTCGACCCCCCCGACCTGTTGTTTTTACCTCTTTTGGGGGGGGTCCAAGTCTTAATTAGGGGGGTCAGAGCCCCCCCGTAATTCAAACCCTGACAGTGCCCATATTTCTGGTTCACAAGCTTTTTTTTCACTCAGCAGTGATTCGCTCACGCCAGGAGGTTCGCAGGCTGCCATTGGTGTAGATCAGGTGAGGTGAGTTAAGTGTGCAATCGACTGCTCTAATTGGTCAATTAAGTGCAGAGTAAAAAACAAAAACCAGCAGACCCTGCGGCTCTCCAGGACCTGGGTTGGCCACCCCTGGTGTAGATGATTGCTGTATGTGAGACCAGAGTAACAAAAAGTCCCAGGCCCGTGCCACGTGAACTTTTTGGTAATTGATAGAAATACTTACTGTACCACCAGCATCGCACATAAATGTAAAAGGGTGTCACCATCAAATTGAAGCCCATGAATTGAAACTGCCCAAAATGTTCAATTACATGCAGCTTAAGAGAAATCGAGAGGCGCATTTGTTTTCTGTTGAAAACTGTTGAAAAGATATTATCTTTCAGTTCATGCAAGCCATTGCATTTCAGGCAATTGCTTCATCTCGACCTTCGCCTTTCCCTCCTGCCCGATCTCTGCTCTAGCAGTGTGTGGATTCTGTGCCAGGCCAAAGGCTGGCAGAATAGCTTACAATATTAGGAGCACATAAACAGGGAGAGAATTCAATTTGTCTTAGCAGGCCTGTGTGTGCTTGTGTGTGTGTGTGTGTGTGTGTGCATGTGCGCATGTGTGTGTGTGTGTTGCTTGAACACACTGGTACGTATCTTTAGTTGATATTTATTTTTAATAAAACATTTTTCAGTTTTTTGCTTTTTTTCTGAAACGCTTATGAACCATAACTAGCATAACTTACTTGCTTCGGTTAGATTATGGACAGGGGGAATCCCGATCCTACCGCAGGTGAACACACCCGCTCTGAGTTGCCTTACGACTCTGGGCCCTCATCGAAAAAGCCGCTAAATTCTCCCGGAGAGACTTGGTTCTGAACCTCCCGAGTAGGCGTTCCGGAAAAATCCGGCCTACACTTTTCTGAAAAGTGAAAGCCGACCAGCCGACTAAGACGTAGCCGGGCTGTATCCGGGTGAAAAAACCTGAGCTGCATTGGGGTTCACCCAGTCTGTTTAGGCCAAAAACGTCTCTCTCAGCTCGAGATCTCCACGCCTCTGGACGCCTCGATTCCAGCTTTCGGTTGCTAGGGGCACGGGTTTGAGCTGCCCGCCGAACCGCCCGACTTTACACGCGGCATCCCCCGCCCCCCTTAGACAAGCGAGCGCGTGTGCTGAAATTAAACATTTTTATTGTCCCTACGATTAAGGAGAACCGCGACGCTCTTTGTTTGAAGGTACGGTACGCGCATTACGCGTAATTGCGATCTTTTAATTTGTTGGCTGTTGACCCCCGGCTTGTTATTGTCTGTTGTCATTGTTAATAATAACGTGGTCTCTCATCCCCGGCTCTCTTATGATTAGATAATGCTGCACCGGCCCGGCGCTGCCATTACAAGTGCAGTTATTTATAGGCCGTGCCGGTGAGGTAATAAACACGGTAATAAAAAGCCTGTTAACTTTGCGGCTAATGAATCTGGACGAAGAGTTAACTTCGCGAATCTCGTGTAACTCACGCGGGTGTTTTTTTTTCAACGCGTGCGAGTGTTGTTCAAGGTGTAATTCAAGCGCTGAGCAGGGGGGGTTCACCTGGTTTGGTGTTAGACTAACCTTAAATAAAAAAATAAAAAAAAGAGGAATTCAGGGTACAGCCGACGCGGATGACTGCATTAGGGCAATGAAAAGCAGCACTCATAAAATACATTTACTAAGCTTAATATTCTTTTTGAGGCAAGATAACTGATGGCATCCCCACAGCAAGTCCAACATCCATACTCTTTTTGTATCCAATGAGACGTTGGAACAAAAATAAAAAATAGCAGGTCTTTGGCGAGCTGTTCAGATTTGCCAAGCGCGGAACCCAAAGGTAATCAGAGGCAACCCTGTCTCTTCTCTTTTGTGGTCGTGTTTTTAAAATGCTTCGACCGTAAAAACGTCCGCTCCAGGAGTCCCTCAGACTCGCCGTACGGTTCCTCTTCCTCCCCTGCTCTGCCCTGTACTATAACTAACAGCGTGTACGCACCTCCATTTTGGATGTTGCCCGCGGTTTATTTAGTGATGGCCGTTAGCGTGGAGAATGGGCTGGGCGGCGTGTGTTTCAGCGTGAAGCCCCTGCCTGCTCTTTGCCGTCTGATCGCTTTCTTAAGGTCCAGTGACGGAAATCCTCCTGGTTCTCCTACGGTCGGTCCCCGCGGCTACGTTCCTCTGCACAGCAGATGTTCCGCGGAAAGGCCCATAAATGTTTAATTATTTGCGTTGTCGACGCTTATTTGTGTGTGTGCGTTCACGTGTCAGCGTGCGTGTGTGTGTGCTTGTGTGTTCAGGTGCAGGTGTGGGTGTGTGTGCATGTGTGTTTTCATGTTTATGTGTGTTCATGTGCAGACGTGTCTGTGTCTGTGTGTGTGTGTGTGTGTGTGTGCATGCGTGCGTGTGCGCGTGTGCGTGCATGTGTGTGTGTATGCGTGCGTGTGTGCGCGTGTGTGCATGTGTGTATGCGTGCGTGCGTGCGTGTGTGCATGCGTACGTGTGTGCGCGTATGTGTGCGTGTGTGTATGCGTGTGTGTGTGTGCGTGTGCATGTGTGCATGTGTGTATGCGTGCGTGTGTGCGCGTGTGTGTATGTGTGCATGCGTGTGCGTGTGTGTATGTGTGCGTGTGTGTCTATTAAAACCTTCTTCCAGCTGTCCTGTGCTCTCCCTCTTTCTCAGAGAGCGTTCTCCTCAAATGCAGAGGCTGGTGCGGCATAATGAACACATTTTGTCTTTCCCCACTAAGTGCTCTCCACAGAAATGGTTCCGTACAGGAGTTCCGAAAAGGTTAACTCAACATGTGCTAAAGGGGAGATGATAACTTGGGCGACCGCAGATGTAAGTGCTGAATCATTATTGATGCCGAGTCTTTTTAGAAGTCCAGACATCTTGGATGCTTGAGTACAGATGCCAAAATTGTGCTTTTAACTTCGCTGGCATTAATAGAATCGAAGCATTTAGACAAAACTTTTACATTAAAAGGACACACATGCACAGACACACACACACACGCACACGCACATGCGCGCGCATACACACAAACACACACACACACACACACACACACGCACAGACACACACACACGCATATGTGATCCCATACACACACACACACACACACACCTGTACCAGTGTGTTGTAGGCTCATATGTGTACGTTCATAATGGTATGGACTCAAATGGCAGGCCTAAGGACTTAGAAATTTTAACGAGGACATTCCGTATTTGAAAAAGAAAAAAATTTCACATACAATGAAAAAATGCCCGCTTGCTTTCTTTTTAAGCTGCAGTCACACACATCTGGATAATGGACCTAATCCCCGTGTGATTTTAATGGCGTATCGCCGTGGAAAGGTAAAGCGAAGGAACGGAGGACTGAAGAATAAAAGGAAGTGTGCGGAGAAACATCGCTTCAAACCCCACAGGTGTAAATGTGGCGGAGAGCATTTCGCACCTGGAAGCGCACGTGTTTTATGCGTCTTAATTGGCAGAAAGTCTGTCCGCTGCAATTTGAGACGCAAACCCCCAGGCTACTGGCTTCTCACATGTACTGTACCTGAGCAATGGGTGCTTAAAGACACCTGTGTGGGAACTAAAATAAAATAATTTTAAAAAAAGTCTGTGACATAATTGTGCCCAGTGTCATTTTAGCCTGGCAGTCCACGACTGAAATCAAGAGACAATTACTTAGCTTTTTACCTGAGTGATATTTAAATAAAAAATGATTCATGTGCCTGTTTTGGTTTAACTCATGCGTTTGCAAAAAAAAATTCGACTGCAAAACGATGTTTAAGCGTATGAATGGAAACCGTATAGCTTAATTTAAAAATAATTTCATCTAGACAAACGATGTAAACCGAAGGAACTGAGAACACCGTGTACTGCCATGCAATTATGCGTCCTCAAATGCTGCTGGCACATGCAGAAGACCTTAATAACTGTTACTTTCCATGCTCTACGCGTGCATCTCTCACGTTTTCCGTGTTGTAAATTGTATTTGTTGCGACTCTTGCAACACCTGACACCGTCATTGTCTCTTTTTCACACGAGGTGGGGGGGGGGGGGGGGTGAGAGAGACCATGTGACTCTTGCGATCACTCTCACCCTCAGCCACAATGCAAAGGTGTCGGATGCATTGACTCCTTTCTTTATTTTGTATCACATTCTTCCCCTGAAAAACCAAAGTGCTCATATGGCCTACATATGTGAACATATGAACATATCTAAGGAGGACAGCACACAGATTCATACATAATGTATTAGTTCATTTAGTTCACCTTTCTAGGAAGAGACGTGAGAACAATCAGGATCCTGGTGACAGCAGAGTTTCATATAATAATAATAATAATAATAATAATCAAGTAAATGCTTTGGATGTATTTAATAAAATTCTAAGACATTAAAGTGAAAGGTGTTAAACTCAATGTTTATACTCAATCCAAATAAAATGTACTCTGCATCGATTCAACACTACGCTACGGAAAGTACAGCTATACTTGGCTCTTCCAAGAATATTTTTTTTTTTGCAAAGTATCACTGCATTCTTCCTCCCACAACTGCTTGATCCTTTTAGTTGAATATTATTTTTGAAGGAAGGTTAGATGAATGTAATTATTTTGATTTAAAAAAAATGGTTATGTTAGCATTTGAACAGATAGCTAAATCTGTTATTACAGGGTACTAAGTTGACTTTGATTGGCAGGGTGATTAGATTATCATAGGGCTCAAAGCTTATTATATTTGGATTGCTCCCTTTGGCGATTTCAAGGGGGGGAAGAAACGACTCCGAGTCATTAAAGTAGATTGAACCGCTGGGAATTCCAGCGAATCACAAAATACAATTCCATTTCTGTTAATTAATATTATTAGCGTCGCAGGTGTCTCGCACAGCACGCTGGGTTATTGCACAGCGACGCTCGGCCTACCGCTGTTTTGGAGAGATGAGAAAGGAAAATGTGAAAGCTGAAAAAAAAAAAAAAACCAGAAAATGAAAATGTCTATGGAGTTTCAGGGTGTTTCAGGTAGATATATATTTTTTTTACAGGCCTAGAATATTCATAAGATAATACGCTGCCATTAAAATAAGCCATGCTTATAATTTGCAGGTTTGTTTTTTATTTTATTGCACATGGAGATGGAGAAACATCCAAGCTTAATAGGTACCCCCATCTCCTCACCGGTCCTGTTGTTTTTATTGTTTTAAATGTTTTAAATGTTTTAGACGCTGTAAAAGTGTTCGGTGTGAATTCAACTCTACCAGAGTTTGTTTGCTCTTTGTATCAGAGTTGTATTACAGGGACTCACACGTACTGTATTATAGTGAAAAGTACTCTACCAGGGTAAAATCTGCTCTATCAGTCGATTTGACTCTGAATGTTTTATTGTGTAATATTTTACTGTTTCCACAAAAGGACAGGTTTCCTCCGTACGTCATGCATCCTTTTTCAAATTTGTTTAAAATTTCTCAGAATACACCCGTCATTAGAGTAAAAAGTGCAGTTATTGAAACATAATGTTGGTGAAAGAAGGAGGTTAGCAGGGAGAATTCAAATGGAGTCGCTACAACACTTTTCTTCATCACAAAGCTGAAACATTGGTCAAAAATCTATTTTTAAAAATTTTAGATCTCACTGTGAGAGATCAAGGCGTCTGTGTAGTATAGTGGGTAAGGAACTGGTCTTGTGACATAAAGGTCACGGGTTCGATTCCCAGGCATGGTACTTAACCAGCATTGCTTCCTTACATATATTCTGCTGTGTACTGTAAATAGATGCATTAATAATAGTAAATGCTATTTAAAAAAAGGTTGTGTAAGTCGCATTGGATAAGAGCGTCTGATAAATGCTTGTAATGTAAGGGGGAAAAAAATGAAAAGACTGCATTCACTATCACTATTCCGTGTCCCTGTCCGTTGCCACACTACTGGGCTACTGATGTTTCTCAGCCTCATCTAACCAGAACAGTGAATCAAACAAACAGTCTCTCACACTTACATTCAGCTCTCCCTCGCAAGACAGCCCGGCTCGACCCGCAACCCTTGCTCTCCTCCTCCTCCTCCTCCTCCTCCTCCTCCGATGTAGACGACTGCAAAAAAAGATTAATTTACACCAATAAGACAACCCCCCCCCCCAGAGCCCCTCCCCCTTGGGAATCGCCTCTGAGGGACAGCCTATGCGATCAATTGCCACTGTTTCATAATAAGGCGATCGTGCATAATGGACAACCCACGGTGAAAATGATTATTTTCCATAAACTTATCAAAACATTGGCCGTTGTTGCCGGAGTAAACAGATTACTTAGAGCCAAGTTTCGTGGGGGTTCCCTGCCTCCTGCTGTGCCAGGATATTTCACACTTCAGGGGAATGGATAGAGGGGAGGGGGGTGGATTCAATCTAACCGTGATAGTACTAAGACCTCAATTTTGAGCACCATTTGTAGTGAACATTACAGTTCCTTTTTTTAAATGTACCCAATATATGCATCTATCATGTAAAAAGAAAAAGGACAATTGCAAACATTTCGTGACGATTTAAAAAACTTGTCCTCCATCAAAGTTGTTGTTGACATGACCTCAAAAGTCAAAAGCACAGGTCCAAATGTGGAATCAATGAACTTCTGATGCTGTACGTGCTGCTGTGTTATGGCATTTGCTAGCCACGTGAAACCACACCATCACCAGCTGATCCTGATCTGCCTTTCCTCACCTGTCCACAGGTGGACAGGTGTCCCAGTGATCAAATGCCAGAATCTAGACTTCTAGAGGGGTGGGGATCTAGCATGTGAGACATTTTGACCTAAAGAGACCAGGCTAACTCCAATATAGCTCAGGTTTTACTCTTTTTACTGTAAAGAACACATTCAGCATGTTGGAAAGTGCATTTAGGGTAATGACCAGCACTGCCACTCAAGGGATTGGCATAATGTGGCGTGTGCAGCAATGTGGTGATGTCATAATGCGGAGATGGACATTACTGTTTGTCACACTGTGTAAGAGGATATATTTTACACGCCGCTCATATTTAATACAATAAATAATGTCAGACAGAAACTAACGGTGGCCGTATTTTTACTTTATATTGAGTTCTCGATTTTGAAATGCTCAGTCACCGTTCTTCCTTACTGGGGCAAAATCAATGTCCCCGCAACCCCCCCCCCCCCCCCAAAAAAAAAAACTGTAATCGCTCTGCTATAGAAAGGAACAGTGCAATGGGGTGTATGAGTAAGACCCCACAATCCTGAGCCCCCCCGTTGTGCCTGCGCTCTACCTGTGTACCTGTGTGAACAGTGTCCCAAAACCGGACACCTGCTGACCACATACTTTTTTCATTTTGGTGGGGGGCAGGGGGGGGGTGTTCTTTTGTCTCCCAGCATTGCCGCAAACCTCGTCAGAGTACGGCCGGCGTCACTCTCCTTCTCCGATCTCTCTGAGGCTGATTGGAAAAGCATCCAAGCTTGTTCACACACATGAAACTGAAACAGCGGGGTGCAACTGGAGGGCGGTTGCAGGGGGACGGGGGGGTGGGGTGCGGAGGGGCAGGGGTGGGGTGCGGAGGGGGGCTCATCTCTGCATTAAAGCAACCGTGTTGATGAACAGGGGAACCCGGGTTCTACAGAACTAAATGTGGCCGGCACCCAGCAGGTGAATTTTCAGGTAATAAAATTTCATAAAAAATGAAGCCGTTTCCCTGTTTATTTCCTGCTCCTTGCGACGCGCGGGCAGCGTCCCGAGCAGAGAGGGCCTCGCCGTTCTGCGTCTGATTTCGACGTCTTTCGCCCCCTGTGCAAAAAAACAAAAAAAACAAAAAACAAAAACAAAATAAATAAAAAAAACCCCTCTTGTGTGAGTGCAGCCCCTGAACTGCCACACATCGATGGCCAGCTTATTCGAATTCCGTGAGCATGTCATTACTCACTATATCTGACGTCTATAAAACACATTAAAACCCGTTTCCTTCAGCAACAGCGTTATTGGCCTGCCGTTGCAGACATCATTATATCGAAACTGTAAAATGTAAATTGATTTGTAAGAAAATGGCCCATTAACTCTTTCATTAATGTTAATAATGTGTTTTTTTTTCTCCTCTCTGTGTAAAACAGGAAAAGATCACATTTCGCTTTGGAGTTAAGACAAACAACTTGCAACGAGCTCTCTGTAGGGCGTGTACATGCAAGGACACTAGCATGCTAACCTGCTAATGGCCGGTCACTGTTTATCAGCCGATTTCGGTTGTGTGTAGTGACTCACGGTGTAGCTACACCTTTTCAGTACATAGGCCTCACTTACTCAACCTTGTACTTTGGAGAAAATACTGAATCGCTCTGTGTTATTATTTTAGAAAGCAGCGGGGAGTTTTATCCACAGTGCCCAGTCCTAACAGGGTCAGACAGTAGATGTGCTGAAATGTACGTGTAAAGACACAAATATGTAATTACCTAAACGCCTATTAGTGCCCCAAAGAGTAAAGGAAAGGTGTTTTGACCGTTTGTCGATCTTCTTCAGGCAAACTCCTGGAGCCATCCCAGTGAGCACAAGCTTGAATATAGACGGAGTCTAGACGTCTAGAGGGGTGTAAATCTAGGTCGACAGATGTTTTGACATAAACTGGCTAGTTTAGCTCAATTTCGCCCTAATTTAGGTCAGTTGTTACCACTGGTGCAGCCTGGCTATTGTCCTAGCCGGTTAGAAACATTTTCATATTTCGACCAAATCTAGCCAGGTTTTCACCAACAGTCTGGACGTTCGGTAAAAAACCGGCCAGATTTCTGGATTTCTAGATGTCTAAATTGCGTCTAGATTCCGTTTAGATTCGGGCTCGTGCTCGCGGGGATGTGACATGCTCCAGGCACATTCACCCCTTGGGAGGCGTGCGACTCCAGCAGCTTTTAGTTTATTTCGATGAGGTGCGAAGGGAGGCAGCTTTAACGCTTCCAGACTAATCTGTTCGGAAGTGCGCGGTGCGGACGACGACGGGCACGGCCTCTCGATGTCCGTCACCCCGACGTAAGTGCCTTCGATTCGCCGTCCGGCTTTATTCTCACAGAGTGATTCCGGCAGTGAATCCGCTCCCTGCTACAAGCTCCTAAATCAGCAGTCCCTCTGATCTGCAGTGATTCCCTCTTTCTGTTCTCTTGAAGGTACAGTACGCGCGGTATTAAGACACGCACGACTGCGACCGTCGCTGCGTTTTTTTTTTACCTGCCATGGAAAAAAAAATCCCGCTTTGAGCCGTTCTAGAACTACGCACCTGGACAGGGCTTTGCATAGCATTAATGCCCTCGGTAGCAAGCTCTCCGTTTTAATATTCTTAACAAAAGCCCTTAACATCCCCCTGCTCATGTTAGTTCGGATCTAGAGTGGAACTGTAGCCCCGTTCGCTATTCTTTCGCGTTCTCAACGCTCGCTTGCTCGCTCGCTCAGCAGGCCATGAGATCGCTGTTCTTAGCAAAGTAGACAGGAACACTAACATGGTGTCCGGTGGACGATGCGCGCTAATCCTGTTTGGTGGGTTTCCCAGGGCTTCATTTAAAGAGTGTGTGCGTGTGTCTGTGTGTGTGTGTGTGTGTGTGTGTGTGCGTGTCCGTGTGTGTTTGTGTGCGGGTGTGTGCATGTGTGTGTGCGGGTGCATGTGAGTGTGTGTATGTATGTGTGTGTGCGTGTAAATATAGTCTGTGTAGGTTTCATTCTCCTTGTTCTGCATATTATACAATGCCTTGTGAATATGTTATATAAATAAGCAAAACATTGAAGTGAGGTCACTTTGTGAAATCTACACTTGAGAAACAATGATGTTCATCATTATGAAAGTTAAATATACATTTTTCTGCTATGATCTGGCAGCAGTAAAAATATAAAATAAAAAATAAAATAAAAAAACAATCTTTGAATCAAATACACAGGTGAAGAAACGAGCGATAAAAAAAGAACACAAGAAGAGAAAGATTGCATGCATATGCTCGGGTACGACAGCATATGCATGTATTTATGGGGGAAATTAGTGTGAAAACATTTTGAACAGCCTCCCAGAGATGTTTTGATTTGAGCATGCTCTGATAGCACAGACTCAGCGGGGAGCTTCGGCACTGCTAAGGAATTTAATCCTCCAATCGGAAAGCCGGCCCCATCTCAGCTCCTGCTGCTGGGGGACCAACAAGATGCAAGAGCCAACTGTGGGGAGACCGGGAGGGATGAGCAAATAAACAACTACTACTGATACTGTATACTACTATTACTACTACTACCACTACTACTACCACTACTACTACTACTACTATTAATACAGCTACTACTACTGCTACTACTACTACTACTACCACTACTACTACTATTAATACAGCTACTACTACTGCTACTACTACTACTACTACCACTACTACTACTATTAATACAGCTACTACTACTGCTACTACTACCACTACTACTGATGCTGCTGATACTGTATACTACTATTACTACTGCTACTACTACTACTGCTACTGTAACTACTACTACTACCACTACTACTAATGCTGCTGATACTGTATACTACTATTACTACTGCTACTACTACTACTACTACCACTACTACTACTATTAATACAGCTACTACTACTGCTACTACTACTACTGCTACTGTAACTACTACTACTACCACTACTACTAATGCTGCTGCCACTACTACTGCCACACTGCTGCTACTATTAATACTACTACTACTACTACTAATGCTGCTGCTACTACTACAACTACTAATAATACTGCTGCTACTGTATACTACTATTAATGCTGCTACTACTACTACTATTACTACAGCTACTGCTACTACTATTACTGCTACTATTAATGCTGCTATTGCTATTAATACTACTACTAATGCAGCAGCTACTACTACTACTACTACTACTATTACTGTACCATGCTGCAGCTGCTACTACTATTACTACTAATGCTGCTACTGCTATTAGTGCTACTGCATCTGATGCTACTACCACCACTACTACTACTACAACTACTACTAGTACTGATACTGTTGCTGCTACAGTACTATTACTACTATGGCTAATACTATTACTACTGCCTATTATTGTTTCAGCAACTGTACTACTACAGTTCTCCTGCTACCACTGTAGCTGCTGTTGGTGGTTCTACTAGTGAACCGCAACTGACAGCTTTATTGGCTCCCCAGTGATCATTTTCCAAATGTTATTGTGTTGCTGTGAAGTGTAGTTACGCAGTAATTTTGGTAACGTTCAGTTTGACAGCCCATAAAAAAATTATAATCAATAAAGAAAAAGCAGCATCAAGAAAAAGTTTATTTTCAAGTAAGTACCCATATTGTCCTCTTCTGCAGAAAAAGTGGGCACTGAATTAGCTACAGATGTACTGCTGGTTCCTTTCAGAGTTTCTTAAGTGGCTCTAAGTTTTTTTTTTTTTTTAAATCTCAAACTGTTACTTGGCTAACCTCTTGTCTGCAGCAGTCACATCCAAAATGACTGACACAGTCATGCAAATGCATTCGTCATTTTAATACAAAAGCACACCTGGCGTAGTCTGGTATATTGTTATGCCAGCTGTCCTCGTTAAAACTGAACAGAAGCTGCACTTCTTTCCTTTCACACACTCTACGCTTAGTCTGCATAAGAAACACAAAAGGACCATTGTGGCGCTTTGGGATTGTCATTTCTTAGTTTCCCTTTATTTTCAACACAAGAGTTTAGCTGTACCTCCACGAAAAAAGGTACCAGGCTGCAGTTAGCCGGGTCTGCAGAGTTCTCTTTCAAACTTGGGCCGTGTTCTTTCTGTCGGGATATGATGTGCTTTTAAAGTTACTTGCTTATTAGAACCTTTATTTTTTCGTGACTTTGAATACCAAGATATCATGTTACTGCATATACAGTAAGTAACTGTAGCATCAGTACTACACTTCTCAGATTGAAAAGCCACCATGCAGTCCACTTTGATGGGAATAGCCAGTAACTGTACGGCTTTTCGTGGTCATATATATTTTTTTCTGTTTAGGGAAGTAAACCCACAACTTTTTTTGCTCACTCTGGCCACCAGTCAAGTGCCGTCCAATGAGCTGTCCCTAGAGGAGCTGCTGTTTACGTGTAGGTAACCAGGAGACGGAGCAGTAGGTGCTGACAGTAGGTCAACAGCTGAGTGAAGTGCGAGATGTTTACCCATGAGAGAGAGAGATAGAGAGAGATAGAGTTCAGCCATAAGAGAGAGAGAGGGAGATAGTTACATTTATAATTAGTATTTTAATATTATTATTATTTGACATATTATATATGTATGCTTTGGCAATAATTACATTTGTATTTCATGCCAATAAAGCAACTTAAATTGAAAATTGAGAGAGAAAGAAAGAGAGAGAGAGAGAGAGAGAGAGAGGGAGAGAGAGAGAGAGAGAGAGGGAGGGAGAGAGAGAGGGAGGGAGAGAGGGAGAGAGAGAGGGAGAGAGAGAGAGAGAGATAGAGAGAGAGAGAGAGAGAGAGGGAGGGAGGGAGAGAGAGTTTAGCCGTATTTCCACTCTGGATTAAACAGAAGCTTGTCCAACGGTCCTCTCGGCCTCTGTAGTGATCAGTGACATCGGGCAGCTGCTATCTTGATTGAGACATCTGCAAAATCCAGATGGGCTTTTTAGAACAAGAGGGTTTGATATGTTTCTCTGACATTAAAAAAAGGGGAGGAAAAAAAAAAACTGCAGTTAACGCTGTCGAATGGGAAAAAGGGGGAAAATTAGGAAAATTGGACTGTCTGGCAAAAGGCACTGCTGGAATGTCCAAGAATGCTAATGTGCAATTATTAAACTGGCTCGGGGACAAGTTAGCATATTTGCGACTGGAAAGAAACGCAGAATAATGCTGTGGATGCGATCAGTTTATGACACGTCACGATCAGAAGACACAATCTGGATTATTACCCGATGTACAGTACGACTGTCTCTGTCAGACAGCAACGGTGTACGAAACTACAGCCGTATATAATCAGCCATACTGCACATGATCATCAGTATCACTCCTAGTGATGATAAAAATCTCTGTAATTTATAAACGAATCAAGGCCATTCTCGAGTGACACACTTTTTGAGAAGTCTTCACTTAACAAGCTGCACAATTAGGATAACTGTTTTGCGCAATTTCCTTCTGCTAGAAACATTCACAGGAGAGGGTTTCCTACGGGAGAGAGTGCCTAGTCTGGGCTGTAGGGTCCTCCCTAGGCCCCAGTCTGTTTGTGTGTGTGTTTGTGCACAGGTGTGTGTGTGCGAGTGTGTGTGCACGTGTGTGCGTGTCCTTGTGTGTGTCCATTTATGTGAAATAAAGTACTGTGAAATTTCATAAATTTACAACAGGTGAGACAGCTATGACAGCAAAATTTCAGAAAGCAACAGTTTTAGTATTTACAGTAAAACCCTTATAAATGATCATATTTTACAGTACTTTATTAGCAAGCTTCCATCTGTCCGTCTGAGTTTATAGCCTTCTTTGGTGGACCAGTTTACAGCTGTGCAGGACATTGTTTTCTTCCCCATCTGAAATCTTATTGTAAATGTGAAGAACAACTAATGGTGCGTTCTAGATTTAGTAATTTGGCAAGGGTGGTTTAGCGTGCATAAAGAAGCTATTTACAGATTCAGCAGCTAAAACATCTGTTGGCAGTGCTGATGGTGTTCAGCCTAAACTGTGTGGAGCAACACAAACAGCCTTGATTAAAAGTCATTGTGCTTTCAAACAACACTAAAACATTGCAGTCCCAACAGCCATTTTCTTTGTTTACCCACTACAAAAATCAATGTGTAATGGTAAATAGATTAACATACGTAAATGCCACGACTAAACATCAGATAAATGCATAACATGTGGACATTGTGCATTTGTGTAACTGAAACAATTCATTTATATGGATTTGATTTTTTTTTACCCAAATAACATATGATATAATAATATAATAATGCATTTATTTGTGGTTCCCTATAAATTCTCTACCTCTGACCAATGCTGTCCTACATCTGTAACTTCTAGGTTTTTATACACTTCAATAAATACATATTTCGATAAACATGCACTACTAATATCATCAGCGCTTGCATCATTTATCTGATTGAATTATGAGAATTGCGTTTTTTTTTCTGGGTTCATGTTGTTTTCTCTATTCGGAATTGGTTTTGGGGTCCGTTCCCACAGATACTGGCTGAAAATGCTTTTTCGCTTGCCACTGCACAGCGGGGGGGAAATGCAGTATTAATGCTAGCATATTGACGGCATCTGGACATCGTCATTAAATGCTTTCATTTGCAGATTAAAGCGAAACGACCCCGGAGTTTGTATTTCTCACCGTGCGAAACGTTCGCAGCATTCCAGACAACGTGCCATGACACAAATAGGGAACTAGAGGTTCGTCTGTGGATGCCACATATTTTATTATTATTATGATTATTATAACAAAGATCAGTGCAGGTTTGATTTTAATCCTCGCCTTCAGTTTTCTGGCTCGTGGGGCAGACCGCATATTGTGGGATAATCATCGGGTTCCGCAACGGTCTCGGTTGGTGCCAACATTATTTTTTTCCGGTGACACGGGCAAACATAGCGAAGACCTCTGCTTCTAATTCTATCTGTAATTAACCTTGATGTGGCAGACTGAACGGGCGTGCTGACAGAGTTCCCGTGTTATCTGTCCGGCGTGGAGAGAAAACTTTGATCTGGTTGGGCAGGCTTTAATTTTTAATGAAATACCACAATTAATATGTAACGGTTTGAAAAAGTGGGTCGCGGAGCATCGATATAATTATCTTGTGATTCTTTATGGTGTCGGTGACCTGGAAGAAATTTTTGTCTCACAGGGGAGAGCGTAAGCGGAATTGTGTTTTGATTGATTTAAAAAAAAAAAAAAAAATTAAAAAATGTTTCGAGCTGCAGTATTGGAATAATTCCACCCAACTTTCCATCACAAATGAGGTTAGCATTAATGCCTGCAGCCCACGTTCACCAGAATCATATGAACCGTAAAGCTGTAGTCCCTCAGTTCACAGGTCTTCTGTCTGTTCCCCTCTTCCTAGATTTCCCATGGCAGCAGACTATCTATTTATTTTATCTATTTGTCTTTATGAAAATGCTGTACCATCATTTCACTGGAAGCTAAAAACTTGGGTAATGTGGTCTCGTTTATTTTATTTCAGTGTCCAGTCAGCAGCCTTTTCAAAGGAGAAAGTAATTTCCATATTCCTTAGTCACTAGAAAATATGGAGATTTTTGGAGATATGCAAATGCCTCCGAATGTTCCCGTTTGGAGGGAGGCCCCGCTGTCGCATGAGGAAAATGTTGGGAAAATCGGGATCTGGATGGAATAATAATAATTTCCCCTTAACTTTCAGCTGAAACTCACACTCGCTTTTATGCATCCGCCACAGGACAAAGGTAACGGAATCCAGCCCTGTATCTAAATCGCTGGAATGTGATGGGAAAAAAGATCACGCTGTAATGTTGCTTTATTTGTGAAGCGACCTGGCCCATTGAGAATGGCTGCCTGCGTCAGCCTGGGTGCTGTATAATAAACACAGTCATTTGTTTGTGTCCCAGCGGTGGCTAGCAAGGACGTCTGAGCTCCTTAAACACGGAGGCCTCTTGTATCCGTGTACGTTTCTTCTTTAATACGACAATGCCGAGGCGCATTCCGTTCAGTCTTTGTCGTATCCTGGTTTTATGCACGCGTGTCCTTCGCTGTTACATACAGATGTTGCCCACGGCTGAGGAACAGCGGTGTTTTGTTGAAGTTTTATTACGGGCGACCGTTAACCCTTTCCTCTTAACGGTTTCTTAAATTGCGACACGCGTTCCTAACCTACGTCACTTATCGCAGTCCGGCCTCAGTGTCATTGCGTTTTTTTTGAAGGTGTTCGGCTAACCTTCCATCCATCTTTGCTAATTAATCCAGACACGCCGCCCCTGTACTTCTTCAATAAGCCATCATCGTTTTTAAATGCATTTTGATTGATTTTTGTCAGCGTTAACCATACTTTTCTTCAAGATCGATGGCCGCAGATCGATACCGAATGTTTTCTTCGCGGCCTTTATTAAAAAAAATAGATTGGCCGCGCGGAGCGGCGAATTACCCAGAGTTCTTCTCACTTACGCCGCGCGTTAACTGGATTCTCATGGAGCGACACCGAAGCGTTTGAGATTAGTTGGGGTGAGCGGCACATGGACAGAGTTATAATCACCCTGCCTCCTCTTCCAGAGAGAGAGATAGAGAGAGAGAGAGAGAGAGAGAGAGGTGGAGAGGAAGAGGGAGAGAGTAGAAGAGACTGGCACATCAGATAAGGAACGTGTCCGCATAAGAAAGTGTATTTTCACCGAATCAAAAGTGAGGCATCACGAGAGCAGGCAAGGGAATGTCCTGGAATCTGGGGACTTATCTCGATTGCGAGCACAGTCTGACTGCGGTAAGAATTTCCCGCTCCTTGGCCAAGTTTTAAGCAGCGAAAGGCTCTCAAATGAGATGAGAGGGGCTGGCCTTTACCTGGCCAGGCCTGACAGTGTTCTGTACTGATGAGACAAAACATTTTATTACTCTTTGCCTGGGGTAACGTCATGTTGCGAAATGCATTCCACGTGGCCCTTGTCCTACGGTGCGGACACAGAGGCACCCAGGCCTCAGGTGCGATCAGACCCGTGGAGAAAAGGTTTTTTCCGCGGGGCGGGGAAAGGCCCCCCCCCCCCCCTCGCGCGGACGGTTTTCTGGGGCGTGCGGTAATGAGGCGGATTAGGAGCGCCGCGCCGCTGTCCCGGCGTTGCCGTGGGATGCGTGTTTGTGAGTTTGGGGAGGGGACCCCCCCCCCCCGGGTGGGGTCAGGAGCGGCGTTCCCTGCAGCTGTGGAGCGATGGGGGGGGGGGGGGGCACAGCTGCTCTCCACATCCCCAGCTGGAGACCCGTGAGGGAGGGAGCGGCGGGGTTAACACAACAGAGCGGACCGGTCCCCCATCATCCCCTAACAGCCCTGCATGACCCTGCACAGCCCCACACACAGTTATACACACATACATACACACACTTATACATACACACACACACAGACACTTACTCACACATACACACTTACACACACACACATATACACACACTTATACATACACACACACACAGACACTTACTCACACATACACACTTACACACACACACAGCCACTTACTCACACATAAACACTTACACACACACACACACACATGCACACTTATACACTTACACACACACTTACACACACATACACACTTATACATACACACACACACTTAGATACACACGCACACATGCATACACACACATACAGACAGACACACACACACACTCACGCCGCCTTCATCCGTGGGATCCGGTGATTAATTGCGCGGGATTGCCATATTTAGCACCGGGGCCCAAACCCGCGGGGAGGCGCCGGCCCCGATTCTGCCGACTGCTGTGAGGGAAACAAAGAGCTGGGATCTCACCCCTCCCCCCCGGCCAAAACAAAAAACAAACAAACAAACAAAAAACAAGACAAAAACAATTAAAATGTATTTGTGTAGGTGCCTTTTACTCAACATTTTATCTTTTGCAATTTCTGTGACATGATCCAGTGCAACGATGGAGACAATTTCCTCAACATCTGTATGCTTGCGTATTTTTAAAAAAGTACGAAGCCGTAAAGCACCCTAGTTTTTTTTTTTCTATTCACAAAAAATGCGTTACAATATTTTTTTGGTAAATATACTATAGTCGCAGATTACCTCAGCCTAAACCCCTAAAAAAAAAAGCAATCCAGAGGTAACGAGCGGTGCAGTAGAAGCGCCTCGGTGGGCGAACAGGAAGAAGCTTTGGGAGGAATCAGACTCCATAGGGGGAGCCCGTCCCCTTCTGACGAGCTCGGGACGCGGGTTCGAGAGTCTCGTTTCCACACACACACACTGAAGGAGCGGGGAGAGAGATTGCTCTTTTCCACGCAGAGTTCATCGGCCCCCCCGCGGGTGATTGACGGGGGGGGGGGGCACGCCTCTTCCGAGAGACCTATTTTACGCCAGATTTCAACACCTGTCCTTTCGGCTGCATCCCCTCCTGTAATTTCTTAAGTCACCTGACCGTAAACAAAGAGAGAGGCAGCCCGGAATGCGTAGTGACAGGTGTTTGAGTTTGAAAGTGTGTGTGTGTGTGAGTGCATGTGCGCACACACACATTCACACTTACACATACGCACACACATGCACACATACACGCATGCATGCATGTACACACACACACACACACACATACACACACGCACACACAAACACACGTGAATCAGTCAACAGACCTGGAACTAGAAACGTGAAACATGCATCGTTTCTAGAAGGATAAACTGTACAGGTAATAATTTTGAATATGACATCTGAGAGCTACTAGAAGCTTCTGTATGTGTTCAGTAGCCATAAAAAACACAGCGAAAAGTTCAGTGAGAGGTCAGAGAGGAATGCTTTTCATTTTAATAGAACGAGGAGCGCATATCCTCCATTTTGGCAATCGGTTAGGGTCGATTTAACGGAGAGAACTTTCCTGTGACGTGATCAGTCGGTGCTCATTAGGGCGTCGTTGATGCGGGTTAGCCCGTTAGCAGCCTGTTAGCAGATTAGCCCGTTAGCGGACGCTCTTAGCCGAGTTAGCGGCGAGCCGCTATTATCAAAGGCTTTTTCGCACGCCTGACTACAGCCACTCACCACCGCTTAGGCCGGGCGAGGACGTTAGCGGACACAACTGACCGGTTTTAGCGCTTTTTTTTGTTTTGCGATTGTGTTCCCCAGTGGCCTTGTCAGAAATCAATTCGGGATCAGAGCCCCCTTTTTACCCAGGAAGGTCGGGGCTGTCTGCGACCTAAATATTTTATCGGAGGCGCACGTCTAGAGCTTTTTAGAGACGGTGCGTCGGTCCGCTTCCCCGCGTCCCTGCCGCCTCAGGTGATTGGCTCTGCCTCTCTGCCCAGGTCAGGGCCAGGTTAAAATCAATCGCAATCAATTATTAAGAGTCCCGTGTTTTCTCTGGGAGGCCGAAAAAAGCGGGACAGGAAAGTCTTGCGGTTTTGCAAAATAAAATCCAGTTTTATCACATCGCTTGTTACAGATTATCCAACCCTGGAAAAGATTTGACTGCAAGGGACGTGCTGATTGATGGATTGATACACTGACCTGAACAGAAGTGACAATCATGAAATTGGTTAATTTGACTTACAGTGCTGTTAGACTGACAGGAGGTCACATGATTCTTTGGCTGGATATTTAGGGTTTCTTGGCTTGTCCAAGTTGCAGAGTATAGGGGTCAATTGTGTTGTTAGTCATTACATTACATTAAGTTATTATATTATATTATATTAGTTGCACTTGAGTGCTCTCAGATATTATTCTATTCCTCAGCGCATACCTTCCTTTGATCCAAATGAGAGAGAGAGAGAAAGAGTGAGAAAGAGTGAGAGAGGGAGAGGGAGAGGGAGAGGGAGACTTTGCATCCCTTAGATTTAGATGATTCTGCCTCCGTCCCCTAGGGTGAATTATTTCCTAGCTTTCCAGAAGTGCTGCAGGGAGCGCAGTTAACTTATTTAATTAAAAATATGAGAACTCAGCACGCCATCCCCCATGTGGGCTGGGCCGCGATCGTCACAGGTGGTACCCGTGTGCCAACTGAACGCCCATGCGCCAACGGAATGTTCGTGCGTCGGATGTTTTTTTTTTGTGAGTTTCAGGTGATTGTGTTTGGTATTTCACAGAGATGAGAGAAGTTCATGTAGTTCATTTTCCAAATGAAATCTTAGGACATTTGAAGTTGAGAAGCACATGCTCCTTCAAGAGCTTGATATTGCATAGTTACATTTCCTAATCAGCAACCTCTAGCAATATATCACCAGCGACATATACGGTATGACTGGGATCTCTTTATATTACGCTAAAAACTATATCTGTTTAGCATTTAGCTCTTGTAAGCCAAGGCCCCTCTCTCCCATTACTCAACAAGCTACTGAAATTATGCAACACCATTCCCACAGTTAAACCCCCCCTAAAACGGGGAGTGGTGCTGGATGCAAAAACATGACTTCGCACAGTACGGTAATGAGGGATGTCAAGGGGTCTGGCAACCCGTTCAAGGAGGATTACTGTTCTGGAGATTACTCTGTCCTCCCTGCCAAAGGGAAAAACCAGGAAAGAGGAGAGAGAGAGAGAGAGAGAGAGAGAGAGAGAGGGAGAGGGAGAGGGAGAGGGAGAGGGAGAGTGAGAGAGAAAAAAAATCCAAAGAGGAGCTTAGCACTTTATGTGTGAAAAGACAAGTTAAGCAGCTCGACACCTGTTGTCCCTCAACCCCCTAATAGTGACCCTATAACGTTTTGAGATATCGGTCCGGGGTTTTTAAAATTTTTTATTTTATTTTATTTTATTTTATTTTAATAGAGCTTTAAGCAAATGTCGTTTTCCGACGGAATAAATACAAAAAAAAAAAGGCTAATAGCGGAAAGCCATCCTTTACATTCGCGGCGTTGTTACACGAGAGGGGCCCGTTAAGTGTCTCCTATTCCGGGGGCCTCTCTCGATGACGACGTAATGACCCGCGATCATTCCGTAAGCGAATTACTATTAGAGGCATCGCCGGCTGCGAGGATGCTTTAAAGTCAAATTAAAGCACGTCCGGGCGCTTTTCTTTTTTTCCCTCCGTCTTCGTAAGCCCCCCGATCATTTCTCTTTACTCCGTGCGCTTTCCGCCCTTTGGACGTAAAGAATTCCGCACATTATTATTATGGCACGCGTGCAATAATTCTTCAGGGAATAGGGCTAGTTAATAGCTCGAATCAGGCGAGCGTTAGCGGATTCATGAAAAAAAAAGAAAAAGAAAAAAAGAAGACGTGGTCCTTTTATTATTCGTGGCGACTGCATTCCTGCGAGCGCTGGAACGAGGCCGGGCGCTCGCTGTTCAGACGCCGCCGCCGTTCTTTTTAACGCCCTCTAAAGTGGCTTTTTCTCTTCTGCAGCCCAAAAGGAATGTCCGCTAACATCAGTCTGTGAGCAGCGGCGGCCCGCATTGATTGGATTGAGCCGAGCTGATTTGACTGGATCCAGGAGAAAGAGGAGTCGGTGCAAAGTGAGTGAGTTGTGCTGGAATGGTCTGCATTCTCACCCCAGGGCCCCGCCTTCTCACCCCAGGGCCCCGCCTTCTCACCCAGGGCCCCGCCTTCTCACCCAGGGCCCCGCCTTCTCACCCAGAGCCCCGCCTTCTCACCCAGGGCCCCGCCTTCTCACCCCAGAGCCCCGCCTTCTCTCCCAGGGCCCCACCTTCTCACCCCAGGGCTCCGCCTTCTCACCCCAGGGCCCCGCCTTCTCTCCCAGGGCCCCGCCTTCTCGCCCAGGGCCTCGCCTTCTCACCCAGGGCCCCGCCTTCTCACCCCAGGGCCCCACCTTCTCACCAAGGACCCCGCCCTCTCACCCAGGGCCCCAAGCAGCAGCATTGGTTTCCAAGCAGAAGAAGATCAGAAGGTGCCAAAGTTTTGGAGCGGCCCCCAAATTATTATCATTTGCCTAGGGGCCCCCAAAAGTCTAGGGACGGCTGTGTGCATTGCTAACGCCGTGTCCGGGACGTTGGGGTAAATTCTCGGCCGTTTATTACCGGTGCTGTCGGCACCGCTAGGAACGCGGCGCGCGGCGGGAGAAACCCGAATCTTGGCAGCGCCGCTGCGACTAGCGGTCTCCCGGGCCTGCTGCTCCTGGACCGGGTCTGTGCTGTAATGTTTGGCCAGGGTTTGAGAAAACGCTGGCTGTGAAGCCTCCAGATGGAGAGGGAGAGAGAGAGAGAGAGAGAGAGAGAGAGGGATAGAGAATGAGAGAGAGAGAGAGGGATAGAGAATGAGAGAGAGAGAGAGAGAGAGAGGGATAGAGGGATAGAGAATGAGAGAGAGAGAGCATAGACGTAAAATTATTTTCTTTTAATTAGTACAAACTTGTACACATCTTTGACAGTGCACATGCTAAAATGAAATGTATGTACCCTCCTAAGACCCGCCAGTTAAATTTGTACGCACTTACGTCGGTTGAATGAAATCAACCTGCACGTCCACGTTCACAATCAAGCCGCAGCGTTGTCAGGCTCCTGGCTGGCGCTAGCTTTAGCTTTCTGAGACAAGTGTCTTAAATAACACAGACGGGGGGACCGTGAAGAGCAGACACAGCAGGATCCGCAGCACTTGATTTTAAGGTCAGTTTGAGACCTATAACTGCGCGAGTGAAGACATTTTCCCTTTTTTGATAGAAAGTCCTACACTGTGAATCCAGCCTGAAAAAAAATGTGAATACAGCCGGAAAGAAAAAGAAAATAAAAATCTTAAAAACACCACAATCTTTCAAACGAAAGACTGTCATCTTTAAATAAAATATAATAAAATACAGAAATACAGTTTGCCATATTATAAGAAACGCATACAAAAAGCCCGACATATGAAATTCTAATAATTGAAGCAAAACATCAGTTCCAGAGTGGGACCAAATGTTATCTGTTAAGAGCTGAATTAACACCGTTAGAGCTGAATTAATCGCTGGACATTCGCCTGCGTGGAGAGCAGCCCCGCAGCTCCGTGTCGCGGCTCCCAAACTTTCCCGCGCGACCCACACGACGCTCATGGTCCACATTTGCATCGGGACCGGGACGCGATTCGTTGTGTGTCAAAGAAGAGAGAGAGAGAGAGAGAGAGAGAGAGAGAGAGAAAAAGCACAAAAGGGATGAAGGAAACCGTCTTCGCCCGCCGTCTTATTCCGGCTGTTTACGGTCTGATCAGGATTTCTGTTTGAGGCTCGCACGAGCCGCACCCCGTTTCCTGAAACGAGGGATCGAGAGAGAGAAAGAGAGGGAGAGGAGGACAGAGAGTGGGAGGGAGAGTCGAAAAAGCGTTAGACGAGGAGCGTGGTTTCCTCCTACGCCCCGCCTTTCATACGTCCCCCCGGAGAGGAGCTCGCCGAACATGAAGAGGACGCAGAGAGCCCCGTGTCGAACCCCCACAAGCCCACCGGCACCCCAAAGCCACACTCTCCTCCGCCGCTCTCTCCCACTCTATTCTGATTGAAATTCATATTTTTATCTCTCCCCGATGGAGCACAGAACTATTGTTTTTCCTTCTTCCACCCCCCCCCCCCCCCCTCGTCTTCCACACCACGCGCCCCTGTCACAGTCCTCTTGGGAGGTACACGCGGAAGTGGGGTTTGTCCGGAAAGGGTCCTGGCGAATGTCACATACACTGTTTATAATCCCTCCCCCCCCCACCCCCCCACACCATTCTTCCTAATGCATTGTCACTCACCAAAATGACAGATTTATGAGTCCCCCCCCCCCCAATCATCCAACAAACCCGAGCCTCATAAAATATGCAGCACTGGTTCTTAACAACGAGAGAAGGTTTCCAGTGGCAAGTTTTTTTTTTTATTTATTTTTTTTTATTTTACAGACGAAATGGGCAAACTGAGTCATGTGACTTCTGGGTTAGTCTCGTCAGACGTTTTCCGAGGAAATTATTCAATTTTGTGAGAAATGCATGTTTGTTTTCAGATGCCGCAATAGTCTGAAGCTCAGGAATTAATAGCCCTCCAAAAAAAATCTGAGCAGAATGTTTTTTTTTTGTTTTTTTTTTCCATCTCACATTCTGGCAGCTTTACATTTTGTGTGAAAAAATCAATGTTTAAACTCCACAGTAATGAGTTTGGTAATGATGGCAACAATGCAAGTGCAGCTAAGATCTCGACAACGACTGCTACAGTAATTAATAATGAATAAAAAAACTCTTAAATGTAGCAACATAGAACGGCAACGATTTTGTTTTGTGAAAAAAGTATGGCAGCGAACACCCCAGAAATAGAATATAAACTTTTAGGGCCCACATTTTTAGAGGGGAGGGTGGGGGGTGGGGGTCTGTGGGGGGTATTTGGGGGTCTTTGGGCCTGGGCTAATGAGAGGAGGAAATGTGGTGTAGCAACTTGAAACATAATGAAACTGCTTAATTTTTGTATGTTCATTGTTTTTCATAATTTATTATTTTTTTTTTTGGACACGTTTTTAAAACTGAAATCTGGTCGCACCAGGGCCCTGGCAGCAGGGAGGCGGTTGAGCAGTCCATGAAAAAGCTCCCCCATTTTTCGGGAGCCCTGCTATCTTCCCCGTCGCAGATGTCCGGAGCGCTGACCCCAAGCTCCAAGCAGCGGCTCCCTGCTGTGAATCGAATCTGACAGGAATAAAACCCACCAACAATGACAACAAAACAATCTGGAGCCTCATGCAAATGGAAGTGCGGCGGCCATGAGTGCGTGTGTGTGTTTGCGTGTGTGTGTGTGTGTATGTGTGTGTGTGTGGGGTGTGTACTGTATGTGTGTGTGTGTGGGTGTGTGTGCGTGTGTGGTGTGTTTATGTGTGTGTATGTGTGTGTGTACTGTATGTGTGTGTGTGTGTGTGTGTGCGTGCGTGGTGTGTGTGTGTGTGTGTACTGTATGTGAGTGTTTGGTTTGTGTGTGTGTACTGTATGTGTGTGTGTGTATTTTTATGTGTGTGTGTGTGTGTGTGTGTGTGTATTTGTATGTGTGAGTGTGTGTGTGTGTGTGTGTGTGTGTGTGTATTTGTGTGTGTGTGTGTGTGTGTGTGTGTGTGTATTTGTGTGGGTGGGTGTGTGTGTATTTGTATGTGTGAGTGTGTATTTGTATGTGTGTGTGTGTGTGTGTGTGTGTGTATTTGCGTGTGTGTGTACCCAATGTGTGTCTCCGCATGCCTATGCACGTGTATCTGTTTGAGTGTGCTCTGAGCACAAACTTTCTTTTCAGGTTAAAGTGGTGGATAATGTTCCGACATGAATATAATTGATCAGACTAAATGGAAGATCAGGAAAATATGTCAAGGTTACTTGTGGGTAATGTGTTATCCCTCCAGCTGAAGGCATTCGTTCTTTAGCGTCACTGCCTGATAGATAAAAAACTCACACGCGCTGAGTGATTAAATGAATGACAGTTAAAAGGGAAGACGTAACCGCGGGAACACGCGGGTCAGTTATAATTTAATTGTCGCCGCGCGCGGCGGGGAAGGCCGTCGCGGGCTGTCCTCCTCCTCCGCCGCCGCTGCTGCTGCTCGGCCGAGCGGAACGTGGGGCTTTACCGCGTACGGTAGGGCTCCGCCCACTCCACTGCCTGCCAGGCCGCGCGGCTACCTGGCGGTTCGCTGGGTTCTTCGGGACCCTCTGAGTTTGCGCTCTGAGGGGAGGAGTTTGCACACTGAGGGGAGGAGTTTGCACTCTGAAGGGAGGAGTTTGCGCACTGAGGGGAGGAGTTTCTCGCTCTGAGGGGAGGAGTTGGCACACTGAGGGGAGGAGTTTGCGCTCTGATGGGAGGAGTTTGCACACTGAGGGGAGGAGTGCCACTGAGGGAGTTTGCGCACTGAGGGGAGGAGTTTGCGCACTGAGGGGAGGAGTTTGCGCACTGAGGGGAGGAGTTTGCACACTGAGGGGAGGAGTTTGCCCTCTGAAGGGAGGAGGCCCGCTAAAGTAATGTAATGTAATGACAGGTATTCCCTGTTACCTAGTACAAAGTGACCACACAGGTGTGGTCACTTTGCCTCACCTGGGAATCGAACCCGCAGACCTCTGGTTCCAATCGCCGTTCTGCACCCACAATGCCTCTGGTCTGAGCAATCCGCATGCATATATAAACTAAGAAAACTCACCTGAGTCACTAGAATACAGGAAACGATCCGTTGTAAAGTTTTGTCGAGGAACGATGTTTCAAGAGCATATATATATATATATATATATATGTGTGTGTGTGTGTGTGTGTGTGTGCCAGCAGCCTCATGACAAGAGGGCAGAGAGTAATTTTCCAAGATGCTTAAATACTTTTTTCAACCCCTCTCACTTTCAATACCGGAATTCCCTTCCAGACCGTGTTTTATGAGGGAAGATTATAACTTAATCCCTTGTTAATTAGAAGAGAGTTTTTCCGCAGCTGAGTCGAGGATGCTAATGTGGAATTTGGAACTCTCCCTGGAGCCGCTCTCTCTCTCTCTCTCTCTCTCTCTCTCTCTCTCTCTCTCTCTCTCTCTCTCTTTCTCTCTCTCTCTCTCTCTCTCTCTCTCTCTCTCTCTCTTTCTCTCTGGACCTACTGTAGACAGATTTCTGGGGCCTGGAGAGGAAGGCTAATGGTGGTGGAGAAGATGGGGGGGTGGGGGGGGGGGGGTGGGCAGTTTAGGGAGGGGTAACGATGTTCTGAAGGGCGCGCTGCCAGCTGTAAGAGTGCTTTCAAATGCTGCATTGCGCAACCTGCTCGGTGCTTATTCTGAACACCCATCCTCTGCCGTCTTCGTGCCAAATGCAGTCAAGTCGGGGGGACAATCCTCCATTTTAATTGCACCGGAGGGCTGGCTGTCTTCATTTTTTTCGTGGCTCTGAAAAAAAACCAAAAAACATTATTGCTATAGCTGTGACTAAAAAAAATCAAAATCAAAATCAATTTTATTTGTATAACGCTTTAAATTTTTTTTTTTTTTTACAGAGGATGGTCACAAAAGACGTGCTGCAGAGGAAACAGGAAGATAATTCGGCAAGAGCCAGACCTGACACCCCCCCCCCCCTAAAAAAAAAAAGCAAGCAGTGAGGTAAAAAGAACTTGCCGGTGGGAAGAAAAACCTCCCAGATGTAAATAAATCTTTGGAGGATCCTGGTTACAGAGGGGGAGCCCATCCTCAGGGGGGCGAGCCGGGGTACAGCAGAGGCAGAGCGGGTATAACTGGAATGTAATGAGGTAGGGCAGCCCGGCCCTGTTCCTGGAGATCCACCAGCCTGTAGGTTTTCACTCCAACCCCAACAAAGCACACCTCACTCAACAGCCAGAGATCTCATTGAGCTGCTAAGCAGTATAGTCAGGTGTGCCAAAGTAGAGTTGGAATGAAAACCTACAGGCCGGTAGATTTCCAGGAACAGGGTAGGGCAGCCCTGTAATAAGGGAGTTGAATGTTTGTGTCAGACTGTCAGACTGGCATGTTTTTTTGCCAGTCTGATATGTACAATCCATACAGTAGTTGCCAAATTGATGCACCTGTGTTTACAGGATACCTGTGTCTGCACAGGTGACTGAGATAAACAGTTGGATGTGACCCAGACCTGACAGGGAGAAACAATCATGCTCACAACAAGGCTTCCTCATGGTCTGGGAGCAGCAGCAACACACACACATGCAATTTATTTGCAAGTGAAAACATTGTTTTCTTAGATTATGAATTAACAGGAACAACAGATGCTTGTAAAATGAAGTTTAAAAAAAAAAAAAACCCTTGAAGAACCAGCAATGTATGTTCACCAGTACAGATGGTACTTGCCCTAAAATTTTCACATTGCTATTACGTTTCTTGAATTTAGCTGACGCACTTACATACAATCCATTAATACAGCTGGATATTTACTGAAGCATTTCGCAGTAAGTACCTCGCTCAAGGGTATAATGGTAATGCCCCACCTGAGTATCAAACCTGCAACCCCAGCATCACACACCCAGTTCCCTATCTGCTGCACCGCACCACTGCCCATTTACAACTCACAAGTTTAAATTAGGCCAGCGAACGAGCGAACGAGTGAATTAATTCGTAATTAATCGATAATTGCTTAATGCGCAGTTTTGCACGTACGCGTTCATTCTCTCTCTTTCGAACCGAGTGCCTTTTCAGACGGAGAGGAGACACCCGCACGGGCAGCCAGTACCCCTCACTGCAAGCGAAATAAGAGGTGCACGCTTAATTAATCCACAAATTCGCCCCCCCCCGCTCCCCACCCCGCAATTGGACGAGGCGTCCTGGGTGGTGAACCAGGCCGAAATCAGTGCAGCCCACTGGCCCCAGCGTGCTTAATTAGCCATGATGAGTCGGTTGCAGACTCACGTTATTTCCACGAGGAGAGGCTTGGCTCGGCGCTGGAACGGTGCGAGGCAATAACACTTAACGGGACCAGAAGGAGAGTTACCCCGGCGCGCTAACGGCTCTCGCGCGCTAACGGCTAATGGCTCTTGCAAGCTAACGGCTAACGGCTCTCGCGTGCTAACGGCTAACGGCTCTCGTGCGCTAATGGCTCTAGCAAGCTAACGGCTAACGGCTCTCGCGCGCTAACAGCTAACGGCTCTCGTGTTACTGCTTGCCCGCGGACTGTACCCCTTAAAGCAGAGGCGTGTCTAAATTGGCCCCTGCTCATGTGACCCCTCGTGTGTGGCGTAGCGCCCCCTATAGGCTCATCAACTAAAAAAACTAATGTGAAAGAGAAAGTTTTTTTATTTTTATTTAACCTAAGTATTATTTTTTAATATAAGCTCAGGACAACTTTGTTTATATTGGTGGGCAGAAGGACAGATTAATGAATTGATCAAGGTCTGTAGTTGATGATCTCCAAAATGTTTCATTTTCTGTATTTATTCGCACATAGGAGCATGCTCCCTATTTCACATTATTATTCAAAACTTATGTTTAATCACATTTTTAATTGCCTGCCAATTTAAAAATAAACAACAACCAGCAGACAATAACACCCTCTAATAGGGACTGATTCATATATGCTGTCATATAAAATGACATATTTGGATACATTAGTGTCAAAACAACATTCATCTCAAGGTATTTTTTTTCCTCAAACATAAGGCAAGACACGTTTTATTCTGTAAAAAAAATACAGATTTTAAATTAGGCTACTGATAGAAGCAATTGTTGTGCAGCAGTGTGCAGTGCAAGTGGTATAGCAATGCACTGAACTCTGGTTTTTGTTTTGAAATTCTTCTCTGTTTTTTTTTCAGAGTAATTTGCACTGCCGGGCCTGAACGTAACTGATGTGGGCCTTATGTTATTACATCATCGTAATGTGAACACCATTGGCAATGTCCATTTCGGCTGTTGTCTGTAACAGTCAAAAGACCAAACAAAACAAATACACGTCCTCACCTGCGTCGAAACACCTGCATATTGAAGCGGTTATGGAGGGGAACATTTGTTTTATGACTTCTTTGCAAGGCTTTTTGGGGCTACATTTGATTTCTGCATTTACAAGACAAATGCGGGTTCAGGCTCAATATTTGGCCAAATAGCCACATCAGTAGTAGTCATAGTGCTCGATCTGTTATTCATCTGAATCATTTAAATTCTGGATCCGGTGCATCTGTAAATTTAACAGGGATTCAGTGTGTGCTGCATATGAGTGTACAGAGTTTTTTTTTAACCTGTTCCATTCTAGGCAGGTATTTCTTGTATTTTGAAAAATCCGCGCTCGTGACATTCGGCCGAAAGATCGGTATGAACCGCGAGCGAATCAGCGGGGGGGGGGAGTCGGCGGGAGTTTAAGCTCTCGGGAGAGACAGACCGATTCACTGCTTGACACCCGGTTGGCACGGCAATAATTAGACTGCCGCGCGGCCGCGGCGCTAAGGGGTGTCGTACCCGTGCCGCCTCGCCCCGGCAACCGGGACTTTATTAAAAAAAAAAAAAAAAAAAAGCCGACGACAGATCACAGCCGCCCAACGACGTGCGGAGGTCGGGTTCGAGGGCGCCCCCCCCTGTAATTAGTGCGCCCGTCGGTGGGAGATAGCGGCGCACAATCGAATTAGCCCCCCCGCCAAAACGAGCGTGGGGTCTCGGCGACCTCGGCGACGGCCTGGCGTTCTCTTCTCTTCTCCGATGGAACAACGGTCGCGCAGAGGAGTACGCGTGTGACGCTCTAAAGGGGCCGTTGGTACAGACACGTACAGTTTTTTTAGCGTTGTTTTTTTGCTTATTTATTTATATATTT